>NC_045447.1:20531770-20563604 GCF_002776525.5 Piliocolobus tephrosceles | reverse complement strand
TTTTGCCCATTCAGTATGATGTTGGCTGTGGGTTTGTCATAAATAGCTCTTATTATTTTGAGGTACGTTCCATCAATACCGAATTTATTTAGTGTTTTTAGCGTGAAGGGCTGTTGAATTTTGTCAAAAGCCTTTTCTGCATCTGTTGAGATAATCATGCGGTTCTTGTCTTTGGTTCTGTTTATATGCTGGATTACGTTTATTGACTTGCGAATGTTGAACCAGCCTTGCATCCCAGGGATGAAGCCCACTTGATCATGGTGGATAGGCTTTTTGATGTGCTGCTGGATTCGGTTTGCCAGTATTTTATTGAGGATTTTTGCATCGATGTTCATCAGGGAGATTGGTCTGAAATTTTCTTTTTTTGTTGTGTCTCTGCCAGGCTTTGGTATCAGGATGATGTTGGCCTCATAAAATGAGTTAGGGAGGATTCCCTCTTTATCAATTGATTGGAATAGTTTCAGAAGGAATGGTACCAGCTCCTCTTTGTACCTCTGGCAGAATTCAGCTGTGAATCCATCTGGTCCTGGGCTTTTTTTGGTTGGTAGGCTATTAATTATTGCCTCAATTTCAGAGCTTGCTATTGGTCTATTCAAGGATTCAACTTCTTCCTGGTTTAGTCTTGGAAGAGTGTAAGTGTCCAGGAAATTATCCATTTCTTCTAGATTTTCTAGTTGATTTGCGTAGAGGTGTTTATAGTATTCTCTGATGGTAGTTTGTATTTCTGTGGGGTCGGTGGTGATATTCCCTTTACCATTTTTAATTGCATCTATTTGATTCTTCTCTCTTTTCTTCTTTATTAGTCTTGCTAGCGGTCTGTCAATTTTGTTGATCTTTTCAAAAACCAACTCCTGGATTCATTGATTTTTTGGAGGGTTTTTGTGTCTCTATCTCCTTCAGTTCTGCTCTGATCTTAGTTATTTCTTGCCTTCTGCTAGCTTTTTAATGTGTTTGCTCTTGCTTCTCCAGTTCTTTTAATTGTGATGTTAGAGTGTCAATTTTAGATCTTTCCAGCTTTCTCTTGTGGGCATTTAGTGCTATAAATTTCTCTCTACACACTGCTTTTAATGTGTCCCAGAGATTCTGGTATGTTGTATCATTGTTCTCATTGGTTTCAAGGAACATCTTTATTTCTGCCTTCATTTCGTTATGTACCCAGTAGTCATTTAGGAGCAGGTTGTTCAGTTTCCATGTAGTTGAGTGGTTTTGATTGAGTTTCTTAGTCCTGAGTTCTAGTTTGATTGCACTGTGGTCTGAGAGACAGTTTGTTATAATTTCTGTTCTTTTACATTTGCTAAGGAGTGCTTTACTTCCAGTTATGTGGTCAATTTTGGAATAAGTGCGATGTGGTGCTGAGAAGAATGTATATTCTGTTGATTTGGGGTGGAGAGTTCTATAGATGTCTATTGGGTCCGCTTGGTGCAGAGATGAGTTCAATTCCTGGATATCCTTGTTAACTTTCTGTCTCGTTGATCTGTCTAATGTTGATGGTGGAGTGTTGAAGTCTCCCATTAATATTGTATGGGAGTCCAAGTCTCTTTGTAAGTCTCTAAGGACTTGCTTTATGAATCTGGGTGCTCCTGTATTGGGTGCATATATATTTAGGATAGTTAGCTCTTCCTGTTGAATTGATCCCTTTACCATTATGTAATGGCCTTCTTTGTCTCTTTGTCTACAGCAGACTGATGGGTCTTGACTCTTTATCCAGTTTGCCAGTCTGTGTCTTTTAATTGGAGCATTTAGTCCATTTACATTTAAGGTCAATATTGTTATGTGTGAACTTGATCCTGCCATTATGATATTAACTGGTTATTTTGCTCGTTAGTTGTTGTAGTTTCTTCCTAGCCTTGATGGTCTTTACATTTTGGCATGTTTTTGCAATGGCTGGTACCGGTTGTTCCTTTCCATGTTTAGGGCTTCCTTCAGGGTCTCTTGTAAGGCAGGCCTGGTGGTGACAAAATCTCTAAGCATTTGCTTATCTGTAAAGGATTTTATTTCTCCTTCACTGATGAAACTTAGTTTGGCTGGATATGAAATTCTGGGTTTAAAATTCTTTTCTTTACAAATGTTGAATATTGGCCCCCACTTTCTTCTGGCTTGTAGAGTTTCTGCTGAGAGGTCTGCTGTCAGTCTGATGGGCTTCCCTTTGTGGGTAACCCGACCTTTCTCTCTGGCTGCTCTTAAGATTTTTTTCTTCATTTCAACTTTGGTGAATCTGGCAATGATGTGTCTTGGAGTTGCTCTTCTCGAGGAGTATCTTTGTGGTGTTCTCTCTATTTCCTGAATTTTAAAATTAAAAATAAAAATAGTACTTCTAAAACCTGACAAGAGGTTCATGGTTAAGAATTCTAACTCCTGAATTGAATCGTGATTTTTGACATCCTATACAAAGTCAACATTTAAAACACATTTGGGTACAATGGGGCTAAACTGTAAACCAAGGGTATTCATTATTTCCTCCTTTTTGTAGTTCTTCTTCTGGTGTAAGACTTCACTTTTGCATTTAGAACATGAACTTCCTCAGTGGATAAACTGGGGATGTATTGCTCATTTTCCAACTTGAAAGGCCCATGGAGAGTCAATACACAGCCTCAAAATGTAATCCCAAGGGGCAAAGGTGAAACTGGAATAAAAGTCTGGTCATTTACTTCCACATAAATGTAGGATGGCTCAACTTTTATGGGTTTAGCATGCTAGTTTCTATAGAAAGAGGCACTAAATTTTTTGATAGGCATGGAAATTTGAGAAGCTTTGAACTAAAAAAATCAATGACCCCCCCCCCTCTATTTAAGTCGCCACTTAAAAATCTTTTAAAAAATGTGGAAGTTTATGCATTCACAAATAGCTGGAAGTCTATCAGTCAAGTTTACAAAATATAATTTGAATGTTCATCTATTAAGTATCTTCAGGTACAGTTAAAGTGATAGGTAGGTGGGAAGATAATCAAGAAATCGTTCCAGTCTCAAGTGGCAGTTCTAGAATTCCTATATAAGAATATTATAGATAATATTTACAAGAAGCTGTGTGTCATATTCCATCCCAAGCACCTAACATACATTAACTCACATAATCTTACAACAGTCATGCATAATACATATTATTAATATTTCCTGTTTTGCAATTGAGAGAGTTGCAGAAAGGTAAAATATCTTGTCTAAAGTGGCATGGTTAATAAAACGCAGGGCTGGTGATTTTAACCCCTGCAGGCTGCCTTTAGATGCTATAGTTACTATGTTATCCTGTCTTAAGCATCTACTTCAGAGGCAGGAACTTTGTCCTACACCAACAACAATCTAAATTCTCATTCACTTTCATCTTATGTTATCCTGCCTTAAGTGTCTGCTTTTGGGACAAGAACTTTGTACTCCACCAACAGCAATATATATTCTCATTCGTTTCCTCTCCATTGTGTACACTATTTTTCATTTATCCATTCATATATCAGCCATTTTGTAAACACCTACTGTGTACTGCAACACCACTTGGATGCCTTTTCTCATTTTCTAATGTTTATTTAAATAAATTTTATTAAAAATTTTAATTTCAATGAAACCCATTGTATTTTACAGTTATAAATCCCTAGGAGAGATACAGTGCTTTTAATAATCCAGATCACTATGGACTCATATCCTTTATGGATGTACTTACAGACAAACAAATGGGAACCAGATTTTATGAAATTCAAACATGTATTGTAACCCACGGCTACTCTTCTAAAGTTTCCTATTCACAGTTCTCATAGTCTCAACTACTGATGTGAGTGGCCTTGGAAATTATATAGGCTTAATGAAAACAAATACAGTCCTTTCAGTTTCTCGGAAAAAAAAAAAAGGAGTAATTTTTACTTACAATAAAACCGTGTTTGGAGAATGGACACTTCAAATTGTGATTACCCAACAACCTTCATTCTTAAAGTTAAATTCACGAAGAGTAGTTTACGTCCTCAGAGAAATCAATTAATTTACCTTCTTCAGTGTGGGTGTCCTTCTGGCTTTCATAGTGGGTACAATCTCATTTTATTATTATATTAAACCAATAATAGCATTCCAGGCATTCTCTTGGCAGGGAGCAATAAAAAAAAAAAAAAAAAAAAAAAAGGCAGCATCCTGTGTTAGATAAAAATCTTTCATTATATACTACCAAATGCCATGTATTCTGCAATGGTGAAATGTATTTGTGCATTTTACACGTGTGATGTGAATCATTTTAAAAGCCATAATCACAACACAGCAGATGCTAATAAATTTTCAATCTGTTAGACTTTGTTTTCTGGAGAATGAATTTGATTTGTGATACAAATGTTACATGAGTGATTGTGTTTAGCCATGGAGATTATGGGAGGTCTGGTATGTTAACCTCTAGGGTGTTTTTACTATCTGATCATGCTTGCAGAGAATCCACTTCATAGGATACTGTGCATCACTGCAATGGGCTAATTCTCATTTCTTAAGCCCTTTTAAGACACTCTCTCCAGCTGTATAATATTTGTTAGGACTTACTTATCAGAAATCTGGAGGACATTTCTGGAGGAGGAGGACATCAAATATTCAAAATCTTAAATCTGAGCTATCTGCTTTTCTTTCCATTGCCTCATTATTAGCACTAGCTTCTTGGATAATTCCTATATTACTCCCTCTTTTTTGTTTGTTTTTTTCGCTCTGTCAGTGCTAGTAGTTAATCAGCTAATTCCTGCAACTTACTTTTAGCTCTGATCTCTGGAATATTGACCTTGGCTCACATACGGATGATGGCCCATAATTTGGCAAATCCCAATACAGTCCACTTCATGTATTTGAAATACAGCCTCAGTTTGAAAGAGGATCAGTGGAGAGTCCTTTGGAACTAAAGGGCGACAACTGTAAGTGGGTGACTGAAAATAACTGAGGATGTTTGAATCCATGGAGAACAAGCCCAAGGCAGAAACACAGGAGGCTGTCGATAAATGCAGAATCTAGAATCTAAAGGCTCACTATAATACAGAAGGAAATCCAAAAGCTACAAGTAAAGTAATAGAAGTCAAACTGGAACAGAAAGAACTGTAGTAAAAATCATAAAATTGGAAAACCAAAACGATACAACATCCTAAATTGGTATCAGAAGGACTTTGTTTGAAGACTCAATGCAGCACCAATAAACATGTATCTCCTCTTCTCTGTATTTCATAATTGTCACCCTAAGAAGGTCTTGATGGCACCAATTGATTTCTGATAGTGGGTTCCATCTAAAGGTGAGAAAGCAACTTTATAAATGTAAGACATAGAGACTGTTAAGTAAGTTCCACTTACTGAGGTGCATTCCGTATTTCCTATGTGTGTGGAGTCTTAGAAAGTTTTGGAAAACATATAAGCGAAAAGAAACCACCCTAATATCTTTAACAATCTTTAAATTTTATATGTTCTCCTACAAAATTAATACACATTCATACATATTTTAACAACTTGAAATTTATATACTTATACTATTATGCCCTAAACATATTCCAGATTGCAAGGCAGATTTTATGATATAATTCTTCAAGTCAGCATCACATTTCATTAATGTTTCATAAGTTGATTAACAACTCTCTATTGGCCAGGCGCAGTGGCTCACGCCTGTAATCCCAGCACTTTGGGAGGCCGAGGCAGGTGGATCACGAGGTCAGGAGATCAAGACCATCCTGGCTAACATGGTGAAACCCTGTCTCTACCAAAAATACAAAAAAATTAGCCAGGTGTGGTGGCGAGCGCCTGTAGTCCCAGCTACTCAGGAGGCTGAATCAGGAGAATGGCCTGAACCCGGGAGGCAGAGCTTGCAGTGAGCCGAGATTGCGCCACTGCACTCCAGCCTGGGTGACAGAGTGAGACTCTGTCTCAAAAAACAAACAAACAAACCAAAAACTCTCTGTTTAGGAGATATTTATGCCATATTTCTATTTTCTTTATTGTAAACAATGACACAATGAACATCTTTCACTAAATGCAGAGTGTAAATCATTGACTCTCTTTTGGATATGGTGTCCAAAAGTGATTTGTAACAAGTTCATGGTTTTATAGTTTAGGATTCATTTTACAAAATTGTTTCCCAAAGGAATATAAAAATCACACTGATGTCAGATTTGTGTGTGTACCAATTTCACTGTAACCTCTATAGAATTATAGATACAATATATACTTATGTATTACATTATAATTTAATTTAATAGCTAAACCACAAGGCATTCCACACCTAAGTCTTAAAACATAAGAGCTTTACAATATAATGTGGTGTTACAGTTCAAAAAATTCCTGGAAATAATCAGCCCAACTCTCTTATTTTACAACTCAAGAAACAGAGTCTTAGAGATAGTCAGTGAGTTATTCAAGGTTATAGGGTGCATTATTATTAGAGCAGGGAATTAAATCCAGGTTGCCTGACTCCTTGCTTAGTGGTCCATTACATCACCACAGAGTCCCTTGAACTTCTCATAGGTGAAATCACTTGCAAACCAATCCAAAAGCAGTACTTATTAGTGTTTCATGTATTATTATTACTGTAAATCACATACATGCATGTTTACATTTATGCACATCAATCAAAAACATACTGTCTTTTTTAAAGTGAGATTGAGAAAGTGTAATGGATATTAACATATTTAATTGCTGGTTTGATTCTTCAGAAAAATCTTAGAATTGTACTTTAATGTTCTTTGTCAGCATTTTTTCTGGAAACAAGTTCTTCCCCAGAACCTCCAGGGAAGAGCATAACCTGGTGACAGCTTGATTCTGGCCTTGAGAAACCCTAAGCAGAGACTTCTGACCTACAGAGCTGAGACTTTTGACCTACAGAGCTGGGAGTTAATAAATGGGTATTGTTTTTAGCTGTTAAGTTTGTAGTAATTTTTATGCAACAGTAGAAAATTAATACATAGGCTGATTCAGGATCACCATCTTCCCTACTGAAGCCAAAGAGGCTAGATATTCCTGCCTTTACTCCCATTCACACGGTAGTGGGCATATGATCTAAAATTGGCCAACCAGACATTTCACTTTAGGATTTTGTATTTGAGCATATGACTCCGGGGTGGGAGAAATAGAAAACAGGTATAATAGATGCAGTGTTCGCAGCAGACTATTCCTGATACTAGACCTCTGCACTATCTCTGCTTGCTAGCCATCTGCCACAGGGTTTCTCCCTGAATTCTAAAGCTGGACCTTCAGATATCCATGAAAATGGTAAATTCCTTGATACATTTCCTAGTAATTCTATTTTGCTGAGATTATCAAGATTTCTTTACTGTTGCCTGTAGAAAATAACCCAACTGAGAGAAGTACTAAATAAAATATAAGTCAATTATTTTCTAAATCTTTCCAACACATCCAATAATCAAATCAGTTTTTTTCCCCCAACCTCGTTTGTTTAATGGAATATTCCATGGCTTCACAGTGTCAGCACAGATCTTGGTCAGCCCCGTAAGCTCAGTTTCTATTCACCAATTTCTGGAGCCAGTATCGGATGATCCCAGGCCTGGAGAAAGAGCCAGGCATGTCACCTGAGGTCAGGCGTTCGAGTCCACCCTGGCCAACATGATGAAACCTCATCTCTACTAAAAAAAAAAATACAAAATTAGCCAGGTGTGGTGGCAGGTGCCTGTAATCCCAGCTACTCAGGAGGCTGAGGCAGGAGAATCACTTGAACTAGGGAGGCAGAGGTTGCAGTGAGCCAAGATCACACCATTGCACTCCAGCCTTGGCAACAAAAGCAAAACTCCATCTCAAAAAAAAAAAAAAAAATCAGGTCAAAGGGTGTGTTGGGAATATAGGTATGGTTATTTAGTCAATATTTATTATTTTGTGCTTTGGGTAGTGTCTGGGAAGCATATCTCCCTTGTTCTGAGGAATCATCTGTAACCTCAGTAATGTAATTCTGCTTAAGCTTCCAATCTCAGAACCTCTCTTTCCAAGTCACACTGTAGTCATGTGACCAAGACTGAACCAATCATAAAGCTCAATTACCTAGTCATAGAATTTGATCCAGAAGTTGACACATTACCCAGTATAAGCCAATCAGAAACACTCCCTAGGATTTTTCCAGTGAAGCCAGTGATAAAAGTCCTTTTACTTCTCTGGTCATGTGGCTTTTAGAACTATTAACCCATAATCACTGGCAGCTTTGTGGCCTACCCTGTGGGAAAATGGAAGCAGAAGGAGAACAAAAGAAAATAGCGGTCAGAAGCAAGGGTAGAGAGAATCTTGCTGACCTGCATGGTCCTAAATCTAGTCGCCTTCAGGACAGGTGAGTCTGTGGCCTTCTCTCAGTTTTATTACGTGAGTAGATCCATCTCCAGTTAGGGTTAAGTTCGTCAGGTTAGATTGCCATGACTCTTGACAGACCTTTGAGACCTTTGAGACTGCAAATCACTGTCTATGATACTATCCCAATCAGCAAGCATCCCGGAGGAGACAAAGCCTCGACTGTGTTTTCAAATACCACATTGTGGAATACTCACCTAATCCCCCACTCTGTCAGGATAGCTTAGATAAATAATTTTTAAAAATTAAACATTATATTTTGAAATAATTATGGATTTATATGCAGTCGTAAAAAAAAAAAATAGATTTAGCCTACCCTTTACACAGTTCCCCAAATAGTAACATCTTGCACTGAAGTACAATATCACAGGCACAATATTGACAATGATATAGTCAAGATACAGAGTAGTCCATTAATAGGTCCTCTAATTCTATAGTTTTGTCATATCAAGCATGTTATGTAAATTGAATCATACAGTATGTAACCTTTACAGATTTAATTTCTTTTCCCTCCGCACAATTCCCTCAGGATGCATCCAACCTGTTTTATATATTCATAGTTATTTTCTTTTTATTGCTGAGTAGTATTTTATGGTATAGATATACCACAACTTTCTGTAGGCTATTTATCTATTGTTACCAGTTTTTAGGCTGTAAGAATAAAGCTACTGTGAATATTTGCATACCGATTGTTAAGTGAACATACATTTTCTTTTCTCTGGGATAAAAGCCCAGGAGTGCAATTGTTGTGTCCCATGTTTAGTTTTTGAAGAAACTCCCAAGGTTTTGAAGGTAATCTATACCATTTTATGGTATGCAAAATAGCTGTATCACTTTACATTCCCACCAGCAATGTGTGAGCAATCTGGTTTCTCTGCATGCTCACCAGCATTTTATTTTTTCACTAGTTTTGTTTCTTTTCTTGATTCATTCTGATCTTGTATAGAGATAACTCAATGTAATTTACATTTATATCTTTCTAATGGCTAATCTTTTGCTGATTTTCTAATTGTATTCTTTCTCTTGTGAAGTTTGAGAGTTTTAAAAAATATTCTAGATATGTGTTATCATCAGATATATGGTTTGCAAATATGTTCTCTCACTCTGTTGCTTGTCTTTACATTATCTTCAGGTGGACTTTAACAGAGTATAAATTTTTATTTTGATAAGGTCCAATTTATCCATTTTTAATTTTTCAAATCATGCTTTTCATATCAAGTGTAAGAACTCTGTTCCTTGATCTGGATCCCAAAGACTTGTCCCTGCTTTTTTTCCCTAATATTTAATGTTTTATATTTAAATCAATATAGATTTTGAGTTAATTTTTGTGCAAGCTGCTTTTGCTGCTTCTGGGGCTTCCTCCTCCTCCTTCTTCTGTCTATGGATGGCTCTAATATCATCTGTTAAAATGTCTGTCTTTGCTCCCTTGAATTACCTTTGTCAAAATATCAGCTGAACACATGGTTGTGGGTCTATTTCTGGGTTCTGTTGCATTGATCTGTGTATCTATCCATTTATCGATATGACATTGTCTTGAGTACTGTAGCTCTATGTTAATCCCTAATATCAATGTTAATCCCTAATATCAACAAATCTTCAGTTTGTTCATTTGTAAGATTGTTTTAGTCATTCTAGGCATTTTCTTTCCATATAAATTTTACAATATGCTCATCGATGTCTGCAAAAAACCTTGCTGGGACAACTACATTAAGCCTATCAATCATTTCACTGTCATTTTGTAGATTCATATCTCTACTGTTTTCTAATTCATAAACATGGTATGCCTCTTCATTAATTTAGGTCTTCTCTGATTTATTATCAGCATTTTGTAACTTTCACCATACAAGTTCTAAACACATTTTAAATTTAACACTTAAAGTTAAACCTAAACATTGCATCTTTTGGAAAGATTGCAAATGTTATTGTGTTTTTAATTTTGGTTTCCATAAGTTCATTTGGTTTGCCATCAAGTACTCCCTCATTATAAAAATTCAGGAAATATTTGATAGCAAAATACATTCAAGAGTGGAATTTTGTAACCTGAATTTTTGATATTATTGTAACTATAATTAAATAAATCCTGGAGACCTTTAAAAAGAAGAGATACTTTTTTCCTACCTTAATATATGCAAATGTGATTCATCATCATTTATTTTGTGCATTGCTTTTGTATTCTATGACTATGCTGAACTCACTTACTTGTTCTAGAAGATTTGTATAGATTCCTTGAGATTTTCAATGTATAAAATCATCTGCAAATAAGAACAACTTTCTTTCTTTCTTTCAAATATGTAGGCCTTTTATTTCTTCTTCTGACCTTATTGCAGTGGCTAGAATTTCCAATACTATGTTGAATAACAGTGAGGAGAATGGACATCCTCAACTTCTTCCCAATCTTAGAGGAAAACATTCAGTCTTTTACCATTATATATGATATTAGCTGTAAGATTTTTGTAGATACTCTTTTTCAAATTGAAGTAGTTTCCTTTTATTTTTGGCTTAGTAAGAAGTCTGCTTTGTATGTGTGTTTATTTGTTTGTTTTAAATAATAAATGAGTATTGAAATAAAAGGATTTATTTTTAACTTGGTCCTATGTTTTCTGCTCAAACTAAAAACTTTTTCTGAGTTTCAAGGACACTATTCTCCCCTCTTAATTTCTGTTGGCCCATTTCCCTGGACTAGAAGCTGTACTATACTGCCAGTGTTCATCATACCTTCAAAAAGAAAGTATTTAGCTATTTCACATTCCCCAAGAAATTCAAAAATGAGTAAGAGATGGACCCTGCTTTCAAGGGACTGACAGTTGAGTAGGGAAATTAGTAGGTATGTTAGACAGAATGATGTAGACAGGTGTTTGAGAAAGTATGCAATAGTGAGCAGAATGCATTAATATGGCCTTGAGGGATTATAATAGGTATTTTGAAGACATCGGCACTTATCTTGAGTTTGTTTGTTTGTTTGTTTTTGTTTTGTTTTGTTTTTAAGTGTGATTAAACCTGAGAATAAGGATGAAATGAAGATGTCAGGAAATGGGGTAAGGTATCTAATACGTATGAACTGACCTCAAATCTTGCAAAACTAAGATTGTTAATGACAGGAGGCAAGTAAATGTCTAGGTTACAGCAAGAATAGGCTAGGGCAAAAATGAGAAAGTACTTGATGGCAAAATAAATTCAAGAGTGGAATTTGGTAACCTAGAAATTTTGAAATTATTGTGACTATCATTAAATAGATCTTGGAAACCATTAAATAGAAGATTTTTTTTTATTATTACCTTAATTCTAGGCCTATAGTGAAAGCAAAGACAGAAATACAATGGCATTTTTAGTGTTTTAAGCAGCTCAAATCACTTTCATGGGCATTATTAGATTGAATGCATCCAAACTTGCTAAGTTATATATGGTCTTTACACTTTCCCTTTACAAATTTTCACCCTGCCATAATCATGAACTCATTCTCAAGAGAAACAAAAATGTCTTCAGGCAGAAAGTAAACACCTGAAAAATTGCATTCAGCTAAGGTGGATGAGAACAGATATTTTTCACAAAATAGTGCAACTCATCCTGCTTGTGACTATTTGGCCATTAGTCCTTTGATTACAGAAATTTATTTCATCAATCTAAATACAGTCAGTTAAAAAATGATTTTTTGACTCAGTAATTACTGACAATAAAGAAATACAAAAAGTAAAGTTCACATTGTCAAACCTAATTTAGATAATCCTACTGAAGAAAATCTTCCAAATAGCAAGCATAAATGACACCTTAAAAGGGCATTTATTGTTTGGCTAACAGTACTTAAATGTCTACTATGTGGCAATCATTGTGCTGAACTTGGTATAGAACCGAACTGGGACTAGAGATAGAGTTGGCTTTATGCATTTCCCACAAATGTGAGGTGAGAAGTTGATATTATGCATGAGATTTACAGATAAAGTGTTAGTGAAGAGACAGAGAAACAGAGAGATGAGAAATATTTTGTCAAGAAGTGAGAAGTGATGGAGGACTATTTCATTACAGAGCAAATAAAATTAGTCAAATGCATGGGTGGGAACAATAATTGAATAATTCACTTTGGTTAGGATGCAAAGTTCAAGAGATGAGTAAGAAGAAAAATGTTTTAGTTTTATAATGAAAATATATGGCCGGGCGCGATGGCTCAAGCCTGTAATCCCAGCACTTTGGGAGGCCGAGACGGATGGATCACAAGGTCAGGCGATCGAGACCATCCTGGCTAACACGGTGAAATCCCGTCTCTACTAAAAAAAATACAAAAAACTAGCCGGGCGAGGTGGCGGGTGCCTGTAGTCCCAGCTACTCGGGAGGCTGAGGCAGGAGAATGGCGTAAACCCAGGAGGCGGAGCTTGCAGTGAGCTGAGATCCGACCACTGCACTCCAGCCTGGGTGACAGAGTGAGACTCCGTCTCAAAAAAAAAAAAAAAAAGAAAAAGAAAAGAAAATATACATATGCTACTGTGACATTCAGTGTTCTGTTGATTAAGCTTCAAAAGGCGGATTATTTTCCTGACCTATTCCTGAAGGATTCAAGTCTTCAACTTTTTACTTTGGTAAAAAAGCAATGCAAATGTCTACTTGCCTAATCATTGACTAGCAACATTGATTTTTGTATCTTATAATGCAAATTATTTGAGACATATGTGGTTTATAAGTCTGCTTGTATTTGCAGTGATAACAACCTCCATTATCTCCAAGGTTTTTGATTGAGGAAAGTCAAAGTCCCCAAAACTGGAATGTCTTGATTAACATTCAAGGCCATTTTCCATTGCGTTGAAGTGAAGACATTGTGTAGGCATTTTGGTAGGATGTCATTCATCAGTTTACCAACATGCTTCAGCGTTTTTCATATTCATACCAACCACTATATAGTCATTGTCTTGGTGATTTACTAATTTCATATTTGCTTCTTTGTTTGCAATTAATCCATCAGCCTAGGTTTAAGTAATAACCCAATATCATTCTATATTTAAATCATAAATATGTCTGTTTTAGACCTATTCAGGGATGGCAGGGTGACTGAAGATTAACTGAACCAATTAGATTTCCTCTCAGATAATTAAAAATTTGTGACCCAAGGAGAATTCAGCATTCTTGAAGAAACTGAAAAGAGACACTCCAAGACAGCAAAACTCTTGAAGGAAGCAAAAGCCAAGGGTGACTCAAAGCCATCAACAGAGCTTGTATAGAACCTGCACCTCATCTGGTAACTAAGTTATTTTTCCTTGCTCCTAAAAAGCTTTATTTAATTATTGTTTCCTTATTTTCATAAATATCCCTTCTATACAAATTTGAGGTAAAATTGGTAATGCCAAAAATTTAGTTAAAGCAATTAGGCTTTTTTAATCAGTGTAGGAGTTTTGAACATGGATTCTGAAGATAGAAAGATTTTGGCCCTCCAGATAAGGCATTAGAGCGGACTGGAATGAAAAGACTGTGTCTCAGAAAGAGGAGCTAGCTTACGTAAAACCTGAAGACCGCCCTGTGTGGGATAGGAATTCGAGAGTGTGAGGCTGCAGGAGGAAATCACTGTGGTGGTTGACACTGGAGCTCAAAGGTCATGGAGCGACAGAGACAGAGTATAGCTTATTCTCTGTGTGTATGTGTATATATATATATATATATATATATTTGGTAATTTGTATTTTTGTAGCAATAGGGTATCACTGTGTTGCCCAAGCTGGTCTTGAACTCTTGAGCTCAAAAGACCTGTCTCGGCCTCCCAAAGTGCTAAGATTACAGGTATGAGCCACCACACCCACCCTGGAGCTCATTCTTTGTAGCCAAAGGAGTGTGATGGGGATCCTGGCTAGTGGGAGGAAAAAGTGTCAAATGGAAAAAAATTCTGATAAGAGTAAGAGCAGGAGATGACTTAGGCCCTAAAAGAGGAGAGAGAGAATCTTCAGTTCTGAAAGTTTGTCCTCACTGCACTTTTTATCCTGTCTTTGGATGACTGCAATTTCCCTACCCTTATTCTCATTGCCCCTATCCCCATTAACATGCCCACATGTCAACCGCTTATGTTAATTTCAATGAATGCCTGTTCATTCTAACAACAACAACAACAAAACTTCAACAAACCTAGAACGAATCCATATTAGCTCACTTAGGGTCACACATCATGCTAAGAAGCTTGGACTTTACCCTAACATCAGGCTTCCAGGTCAGTGGTTTCTCTTTCTTTTTATTTATCAACATTTTATTACAGAAATTTTTGGATATGTAGTAAATTTGAAATAATTATTACTATTATTTATTTTTTTTTTTTTGGAGATGGAGTCTTGCTCTGTCACCCAGGCTGGAGTGCAGTGGCGTAATCTTGGCCCACTGCAACATTTACCTTCTGGGTTCAAGCAATTCTCCTGCCTCAGCCTCCCTAGTAGCTGGGACTACAGGCACATGCCACCATGCCCGGCTAATTTTTTGTATTTTTAGTAGAGACAGGGTTTGGCCGTGTTGGCCAGGATGGTCTCTATCTCTTGACCTCATGATCTGCCTGCCTAGGCCTCCCAAAATGCTGGGATTACAGGCATGAGCCACTGCGCCCAGCCAATTTGAAAAAAATTTAAGTAAATATCCATTTACTGACCACCTTGATTGTTCCATCAACATTTTATTATACTTGCTTTATCACATATCAGTCTACCCATTCATTAATCTATTTTCTTTTTTTTATGCACTTCGAAGTGAATTACAGATATCTATGCATTTATCCCCCAATACTTAGCATGTATATTATTATCTAGAGTTCTATATTTGTTAACAATAAAATAATTTTTTTGTTTTATGTAATAAATTTCTATGTAAAATTTACATACCATGAAATATGCAAATGAATATACCTTTGTATGTAAACTCTCATTGAGATAAAATATTGTATTATCATGACCCCAGAGAGTTCACTCATGCTTGGCTTTTTTACATGTTTATTTTTATAAGGAAATGCTAGATATTTGTTTTTCTATGTGCCTGTACCATTTATATTTCCACGAAAAATGTTTGAGAGTACCACAACATCACCAACATTTAGTGTTTCACCGTTTAATTTTAGCCATTCCTGTGGGTATATAATAATATCTACTGTGCTTTTAATTTGCATTTCCTGATGACTAATAATGTTGAAAACTTTTTCATGTGACTTCTGGCCAATGTATGCCCTTCTTTGTGAGATATCTGTTTATAAAATTTGTCCATTTGTAATGGATTGCCTGTTTATTTTCCTAATGATGTGTTGTTATGTGTAGAAGTTTTACACTTTGATGAGGTCTGAGTTATCAATTTCTTCTTCTTTTTTTTTTTTTTTTTTTTTTTTGAGAGAGTCTCGCTCTGTCGCCCAGCCGCTCAGTTGCCCAGGCTGGAGTGCAGTGCTGTGATCTCGGCTCACTGCAACCTCCATCTCCTGAGTTTAAGGGATTCTCTTGCCTCAGCCTCCTGAGTAGCTGGGATTATAGGCTCATGCCACCATCCTTGGCTAATTTTTTTATATTTTTAGTGTAGACAGGGTTTCACCATGTTGGCAAGGCTGGTCTCAAACTCCTGACCTCAGGTGATCTGCCAGCCTTGGCCTCCCAAAGTGCTGGGATTACAGATATGAGCCACTGCTCCCAGCCCAATTTCTTCTTCATGGGTTTTTGTTTATTTGTGGCTTGTCTAAAACAAGAAACAAACAAACAACAAAAAAAATGAAAAACACATTTGTTCACCTGAATGTTGTGCAGATCTGCTCCCTCCTATGCTTCCTTATAAAAGCTTTCTGATATTTTAGCTCTTACATTTGTATTTACGATCCTTCATGAGTTAATTTTTGTGTATTGTATAAAGTAGTTGAGCAATTTTTTAAATATATAAATGCCTCGTGAATGCCACTTCTTGAAAAAATGCTTTTTGTCTACATTAGGTTGGTTAGTTGCCTTTACTGAAAATCAGATAATGGTATAATGAGACAAGCGTCAATTTCTGAGTCTTTATTCTGTTTCATTGGCCTACTTGCTGATCCTTATTCCAGTACTGCACTATCTTGATTACAGCATTATAGGAAGTTTTGAAGTCCCTGGTATAAGCTTTCCAACTGTGTTGTTTTCCAAGATTGTTTTTTTTTTATTCCAGATCTTTTGCATTTCCATATGATTTTAAAAATATGCTTCTCAATTTCCACAAAATGATCTGCTGGAATTAAGTGAGGAGAACTGATACTTTTAAAATATTGAGATTCCCATGCATGAACATATATCTCTCTACTTACTTAAGTGCTCTTAAATTCCCATCACCAATGTTGTTTAGGTTTCAATGTTCAAGTCTTACATAACTCTTGTTAAAAGTATACCTGATTTTTTTAACTGATATTATTGTAAATGTAATTGTTTTATTTTCATTTCCAGTTTTTGCTGCTATTATGTAAGATGCAATTGATATTTAAATTATTCTTTTATCTTCAAATCTTAATATATTTTTGGTTAATTCTAATGCCTATTTTTTAACCTTAAGATTGTCTATGTAAATAATTATGTCATTTGCCAGACTTTATTTAGTATGATGTAGCACAATATTCTTGTGCCCTCAATAGAAATACATTACTGGCAAGAGACGAAAGTAGAAAAGATTTGGTAAGCATTAGAACTCAGCATCATTGGGTAGAGATTCAAGTTTAACCTTTATCTCTTTAATTTAATTCTAGATTGGATAACAGTGGAGAAAAGCTAAAGTGAAGATAAACTGAATTACGTATTTCCTCTTTATCTAAATTATAAAATCATATTTTATAATTTAGTAAGGGGGAAACATAGCACCTTTTAATGTTTCCTTTTTCTTTCATTGTGAACTCCTGAAAGTCAGTCATGTTTCTCATCTTCCTTTTTCAGAGCAGAATCTCTGACTATATAATCTGGAGTAAATAAATTTATTTCCCAGTAAATTAATTTCTCCTTAATAAGACGGCAAGGAAAAGTAAACTATAGACACGAAAAATATAACAACCATCCACTGGGTGTTACAGAGTTTAAAAGTAAAGACATCTGAGGAGTTTAGTTGGCAAAGCTTAGTTGCCTGGTTATTCAAGACCTCATGGTGTGCTACCACAGTGGCAGGTCCAGATCCATCCATGGAGAGACTCTTGATTTGCCTGTCTTAGATAATTCATTGTTAAAAGTGTTTCTGAGTTTATCAGATACAGGAATGCTGGCTCACACTATCAAAACTCATGAGAGGCTGATGAAGAAAACCAGAATAACAATGTACTAATTTACACTGAGAAATATAAATCGAATGTAGATTGAGTTTTATGTCAAGTTGGGCATTGGGCAGTACATTCTCTCCCTATGGACCAGATAAGTGGAAAGATAAATTAGCAGGAAGTATGCTTGATCAGCATGGGATTGAAACAAGGCAGATGAGTTTATATGATGCAAATACATAATTGCTTTGGTTTAATAGACCATGATGTGGCCATCTCCACAATAGGCATACTTCAGCAAATAGAACCAGACAGGTGATATTTTTAGACTAGAGAAGGTTCTTTCCTGGGCTGAACAAGTCTAATGATTGCTTCATATTTCCATTACAGAGCACTTTCGAATTATTTTTATACCTCTTTTCTGTGGTTAAATTTTTATCTTCCATTAGATTACTGAACTGATTTGGGGCAATTCTGTATCTTTAAAGCTACTTGACATTTTCTTACTCATCCATCATGGGTAAATTTTGTGGCTTATTTATCAGTAAATGATCAGATTAATCATATTTCAAAGTTTTTATTTTCTTTGGGGTGTTCTGATTTGTGTTCAATTGTAAGCAAGTCACAGTTCTTCGAGTGTCCTATAAATTCTCACTGAATCTTCAGAATGGTCCTGAGATGTCAATGTTATTAGTCATTTTCTTTTTACACAAACAAAAACTGAGAATCAGAGAATTTAAGTGATTTTTTTCCATTGTACCTTGACAAATATATATCTACCCTATGCCAGGCATGGTGGGAGGTGATAGGGTAATGAACTGCCTATCCATACTCTCTCACAAGTACATAGTCATCATTGAATTAAATGTAAACGTGTGAGACATTTTGCAAACTCCATCATGCCAGGCAAATGCTAGGGAACTTTATTCCATTTGAGGCTCATTTTACCTGAAGAGTGAATGAATGAATAAATGAATGTGCACTATTTTCAGCGTTCTTCCTTTCCATAAATAAAGAAAAAGTTCAATAAGTATGTTGAAACTTTTTAAAGATTTCAAATGACTGGAGACCCAATTGTTGCAACTTTTAATGAACTGCAGCAGTGTTTCTGGCATTGTGAAGAATACAGAGGAGGCATGACCCAGGCTAACAGACACACTATCAAAGTGGGACAAAGGCCATCAAGATAACAGAAGGAGCAGGTGAATAACTTGTTTTAAGAGGAAACAGCTGGAGCTGGTTTCTGAATGCTAAACAGTTTTGAGTTTCTCTTTGATTCAAGGAAGCCAAATCCTCACAACTTAAACTTTGAGATGTGTTCTTAACATCTACAAGACCCCCAAACTGAGTTGGGAATCTCCTGCAGGGAGGTTTCCTTGGGTCATTTTCTTAACTCCTCTCTTCTTCATTGGTTCGACGATGTAAGAAAAATAGCCTTTGTCTGATATTTTCTTCTCTGATCCTAGTACAATGCTGGAAGGGCAAAGGTCTTGCAACATACGAAGAGAAAATAGAAGATAAACCAACTGGTAAGATGTTCCAATTTAAGGCAACATCAATAAGTTCAACTTATTTAGTTTTTAATATACGTTATATAGTGCAATAAGCATCTAATATACTGTCTCGTTTAACATTAAGTCAACCATGGGTGGGTGGGATGACCATAATCTACAGGTTATAGATGAGAACACTGAAGTCCAGGGAGAAACAGTGACTTTACCTACATCTACCGAGCACTGAGCATGGACTTCAATCTAATCATGGAAAGTTCCAAAAGTCCAAAGGCTTAACGATGCCCCACTCTGGCTCTTTCAGTTAAGAGCTAGCAGGTTCCATCTGCTATATTATCTTCTTTACTGGCTCTGACCTCATTTAATTGTCCTCCCCATCCCCATTTTATTTTGTGTCTCCTAGAATGCCTTTATGACTGTAGGAGAGTCTTTAACATTTACTGTAGTTTTAGGTGACAAGAAAAGTTTTTCTGCACTAGGTTCTGTTCTTTTTGATGTCAGGAAAAATGTTTAAAGTTGTTCTTCTCCCTAATATTACATAAATGTTATTCAAAAATAATCTTTAGTAAGCATTAATTGAATTCAATGAATTCATTAAATTAATTGAATTGAGTTCATTTGAGTGCCTGAATAAGACTGGGTAATATATAAGGTATTATAAAAAGGCC
Source organism: Piliocolobus tephrosceles (assembly GCF_002776525.5). Taxonomy (NCBI): domain Eukaryota; kingdom Metazoa; phylum Chordata; class Mammalia; order Primates; family Cercopithecidae; genus Piliocolobus; species Piliocolobus tephrosceles. The sequence continues at coordinate 20,543,974 of NC_045447.1, read as the reverse complement.
GTAGATTATCCCTTTCGTGAATGCTGTTAAGATCATGAACCAATCAGAGATGTATGTTAATACACAAGCAAGAAAAGCTTGTCAATCTTTAGTATGAACAAAGAGCAGGGATAATTTATTAAGCATCTATGTAGTCCCATTATTTTGCTATGTGCTGTGGGATGATATAGTTCTCCCTAGACAAGAATTTATAATCTTATGGAGGAGAGTAGGAAGCTACAGCTTTTGAGGGAAAGACTGTCTTTATATATTCAGGGCTATTAATGGTTCATCCTAGACCAATGCTTATTGTAAGTTTGTTGAATAAAATTTTAAAAACAAAAACAAGCAAATAGAGTATGAGTCATAGACTGCACACCAGAAACAACTAGATTGCAGGCCTTTAAACGAGACTTTATGAACTAGACTTTGTTATGTTTCAAGAGACAGAAAACCCAACTCAAGCTTCTGGTTCTTATCTCTCTTCATATACCATCTGAATTTATCTACTTTACATCTTTAAGTTCAGAGGGTTTGTGTCCTCTGTGTTAGAAGGTCTTAGTTTCCTAGAATAAGTTTCTGTTTCAGAAGAAGACTGCCTTCCAAAAATTTAACATGCAAGAAATAAGACTATAAGAGAAAGTTAACCAACATGAAAATGTCAGTCCACAAAATGGGTTCATTAAATATTTAAAAGTCATTAATTCAGATTTTGTTAGAATTCAGTAAAATTTACTTTACTATGTCTATGAAGACATGGTTAGATAAGATAAATAATGTAATAGTATTAGAAGGATATACGATTTAAAATTTGTGAACAAGGTGTTCCTAATTAGCATTTACTTTCAATAACCATAATGCCACTAGCAATTTATTCATGTATTTTATTGAATTAGATTCCCTGAAAACCTCCACTAGCCAGCACTTTATTTTGTTACTTGATATACTACCTTGTTCCAAAAAAATTTTGAGGTGGCTAAAATAATTTTTTTAGCCTCGTTCAATGGAATACCGTATATTTGTAGACTTCATTACAAGGAACATCCCTGTGTTTATCCCAATTAATTCCTACAACAAAGTTACCTGAAATAGAATTTTATAGAACACATCTCAAAAGTGAAGAAAAGGAGGCTCAGACACTCTTGATGACTTGTCAAAACTAATCATATAGATGGTAAATGGGAGATGCAGGGCAAGGTCTTGACTGGGATCACAGTCCAGAATTATCTCTATTGCACAAGTTGCCTCTCATGATTACTACATATGCTTGAAAATAAAGCTCTAACTTCCAAAACAAAAATCATATCTCTAATTCAGAAGCTTCATGCATCAGAATAATTTTTCTTAAGTTTAAGATATCTGCTTTGGCTAGGAGTGGCTCTGAATCACTGAGACGGGGCAGGAAACTCCAGCTCAGTATGCTGAGGAAAGGGCATTAATGAAAGGTCAGATCCAGATGTAATGTTAGAAACACCACACAAGTCAATGCAGTCCTCTCCACCAGCCCTAACACTGCTCTTTACATCTCTGAATGTGGCTACTCCAAGAGCATAAAACCTGGACCCTCCATGATCAAGTGCTTCTCCACTGGATTTAACCCATCATGTTTCCAATGGAGGTGCATTTTGTTTAGTACTATCTTGCACAAAGAGAGATTTAATGAAATTACCTTCCCTTGCCTAGATACCTCAATACCTGTGCACTCTGGTTGTATTATGTTTCTAGAACATAATAAAAATTTGCTTGTAATGTAAAATCCTTGAAAGTTAACTCCTACTTCCATGTTGTGTTGCTCTCCAGATTGCATGTGCTTCCTTAATGTGAACATTTAGTTATTTATGGAACATTTTACATATTTACATCCTCATGCCATGTTTGTTCATATTATGTTCCTTTGTACCTTGAATGTGCTTTCCCGTTCTACCAATTGTCATATGGAAAATTTTTTGCAGCCTTTAAGATGAGGCTTGAAATCATCTTCTCATAGAAACCATCCTTGACTCTTCAGAAATCGTCATAAACCCTACTCCTTGTGTTCACAGAACAGGAATGTTCCCCCATCAATGATGCATCATTAACCATGTTTACTTCAATCTATTTACAGGTGTCTTTGACCAAGCAATTATGCGTGAAGAAGGTTGACCTAAAAAACAATCAGACATGTGTTCAAATATACACATGGAACAGATTTTTCGTTTTTATATTCATGGTAAAATGAAACAACTGCATGTCCAAAAAATTGGATGGTGATTTAATAAAATCTTTCTTTTAATTTTAACTCTAAGAATCTTATCTAGTTTCATACCTTTTAAGTTTATTTAAATATCAATAACTCCAAATTTATATCTGTAGCTTGGACCTTTCTCTCAGTCTAACTGCTTATTTGACATCACCACTTGAATGTGCCACAGATATCCAAACATAATATGGTCATATGTGAACTACTTGTATTCTCCCCCAAACCAATCCCTCCAGCACACTTCTCCATCTCAGCTAACAGCAACTTTGTTCTTTCAAAGGCTCAAGCCAAATATCTTGGGTGCTTGGCATCTCTCTTCTTCTTGCATACCCTATCCATTCCATTAAAAATCCTGTTACTGAGACCTTCGAAATGTGTACATAACTTGAACCCTTCTCACCACTTCCACTGTTATCACACTCATTCAAGATATTTCTCACCTGACTAATGTAATCAACTCCTAAAATTGTTTCCAAATTCTGCTCTTACACTCTTCTATATTCTCAATGTATTAAATGTTGAGACATCCTTTTAAAATAAAGTTTGCATCCTTCATTGCTCTTCAAATCCTCCAAAAACTTATCATCTTGTTTATAGTAAAATCCACATGCTTTCTGATGGTCTGTGAGATCCAGTATAATCTAGCTATCCATTCCATCTCTGACATGTCTTGCTACTTTCTCCCTCTGTTTAGCTGACTCCAGTCATGCTGGTTTCATTTTTGTTACCATAGCATGCCAGGCCTGTTCTTGCATCAAAATATTTGCACTTGACATTCTCTTTGTCTTGACTCTCTTCTTCCCCCAGATATCTGCTTGCCTCACACCCTCACTTACCCTTTATTTTAAGACTTTACTAAATTTGCCTTGTAAGGGGTGGCTATTCTGCATCCCTGAACATCCTATCTAAATTTTGTAGCCCAGGTTGATATTTCCTATCCTCTTAATGATTCAATTTCCATCTTATTGTCTAATATACTATATACTGTGCTTTTGTGTCTTTTTCTTTGTCTTTCTCTCCTTCATAACCTATGTATGCTAAATTCAGGAATGGTCAGATTTATTCTGTCGTCATTCATAGCAGCTAGAACAGTGTTAGAAACAATAAATAATTGTCAGAAGAAGAATGGAATGAAAAGAGAGGAGGGAGAGAGAAAATCCATCCTTTAAATGTACTATTATGAAGTCATTCATAAGAATGAAGATGATCTTTATATATAACATGAAAGTATTTCTAAAATATATTACCAGGAGAAACAAGACTTCAGAATGGCATGTATATTATTATTCTAATATTTTAAATAAATAATTTTGTATAACATTGTGTAGGAATAAAATGAGGGCTAAAAAGGGCATATACTGGCTAATAGTGATTATCTCTGGAGGTGGTATGAAATGGTACTCAGTGTCTTTGTTTTGCATTTCTGTATAATTTGCATTTAAAAATATGTATGTAGTAAAATTTTAACAGTGAAAATTTAATATTCAGTGATGGAGATGTATATTTCTTTCACATTACAAGCTGTTCATAATATACTTATTATGCAGAAAAGCAGTTTAGAGAATAGTAATAGTGTGAGCATCAATGTCCAATTTGGAAATCCAAAGCACTCCAAAAATTAAATGTACTTTTTATATTCGTTGCCAAACACATTTGACCACAAAACCTAACCTGAGCTGAGATGAATTTATTTATAAACTTTGGTCCCACAGAATGTGAATATTCATTCTTTTCACTAATTCTTCCCCAGAATCTGCTGCTGGTGATGTGCCATATAATGAATACAGTCCAAATTAACTTTCTAAAATGTAAACAAATTCTGGAACACATCCAACCATAGGGTGTTTCACACAAGGCATCGTAAATATGATTATCTTCACACCAAAATGATTATATTTGGTTTGTGTGATTTTGACTATTTTTCTTCTTGCTGAGATATATCTTGTATTTTGCTTTCTGCAGCAAATTTATTGTATATTAAGTAAAACAACATACAAATTAAACTAAAACTTTATATAGGATCTATAGGCATAGGGGAAAACATTTTAAAATTGAGACAGTTACTGCCTTATCCAGGTGTGGACTTGCGTATTTCCACCTGAAAAAAAATCCAACCCTCAAATTTTGTCAACTCAGAGTCTTCAGGTGAGAGAAAGAAAACCTATTAGACTGAAATACAAAATGCATACATTTGGATGAAATAGGAATATAGGGGCGACTGATTCCAAGAACACTCTGGGAAAAGTTCTGCCCCAGGGACAATTTCAATACGGCAACATTGACAGATGCACAGTCATGGCTGGATACGTCGCACCTGGGCACAAGATAGTGGCTTTTTCCCCACCCAGCATCTCGGGCTGGTTTCCACTAAAGACAGGAGGGAGTGATGCTGATATTAATAGAACAAGCATGTTCTTTTCCTGTTCAGCTATTTAAAGAAATGTTCAGCTGCAAGGTGTGCTGATTTATGCAGCTTATCTTCTTCAACCCAGATAGAGCTCTCTGCTTCTTCCTCCCATTACAACCCCCACTTAACCAATCTGTAACTGAATTTCATTTTGTGATATAAAATTTACAAGAAACAGGGTGTATGTATGGGGAGGCACTGTTATTGTTTCCAGGTGCTGCTGATCACACTTGTGTGGGATATGAACACCCTTAATTGAGTTCTTAGCTATAAATGTATCATAAACAAATTTAGAAGACGATCAGGCAATATTAAAGGAGAGGTGGGAAATTATTGTCATCAACTCTGTGACCTTAAACTGCAACACAAATAATTCTTCATGGGGATTAGAAACGTATCCAGTTCTTCATGAATGGCATAGAGATGTGGCCAGCTGACTGAAAGAGAATTAGACCCCAGAATAAAATGCAGCTTGCAGTTTGGACTTAACATTTTTAGAGAATGGTCTCAAATATGTATCTCGACATTCTTTTCAACCATCAAGGACTGGTTTAATAATTGTTTCCTCCTTACGGTCTTCCCAAATCCCTACCTGTTAGTGTTAATTTCCCCTTTTTCTCAATTATTGCTGCTCATGTTTTCTGCATCTAGTAGAGTACTTATCATAATTTTTTTCAGTTTGACCTTAAAGCGTTTGTGTTTATGGTAGAGCTTCCCAAGTTACAGTTATCTGTGCATTTGTTTTAGATATTTTGCCCAATCTGTGTGCTGTCCATAGTTTATTGACCTGATCGTCTCTTTACATTTACTAACTTTTAAAAACATTTTTGTCTTTAAGCCTCATTCTTTGTCTCATCTGCTAAATTAAAAATTTGATGTAATTATCTATATGCACATATTTGCATTATAAGCCTATATATGTACATATGTGAAAGCTCTGCACAATGACTATCAAAATTTTTAAATATTATTTACATTTATAAATATTTAAAATACATCACCTCGAATCACTTGGAATACTGCCAGTAGTTCATTTGCTACATATTAAATTCATACCATTCTTTGCGAAACACTGTCTTATTTTATATTGATAGATCCTTGTGTATAGGAATCATTTTTATTACACAATTCAATATGCTCAAGAACATTTGCTGAACACTTCATATGTGCAGATAGCATGCTAGTGCAACAAGAAGTAATAAAGATAAATTATATTTTAATATAATAATATATTGATATAGTTTCAAAATAAAAGGATTAAAAATCTAAATTAATACAAAGCTTCCATGATGCACAAAACATCAAAATTTTCAATAAAGACAGCATTCCTTATTTATAAACAGGAATGAGGACTACTCATTTGTTTAAGGAATGTAGGAAACAACCTACTAAGTACCTTGTCTGTTCTTCTCTAAAGTCCATGGTTTTTGAACTTTGCAGCATGATCACAAGAAGCTTATTCTCATATCTTGACATTTTCCTGACACAACTTCTGTTTTCTGAAGCACTTCAGGCTCCTTCTCCCAGCTGGCTTCTCCCCACAGAAGGAATCGCAGTGTAGTAATGAGTTGGAGAAAGGGTCTCCACATAAAAGGAGCTCCTTGGAAGGTCATGCCTGCAGGCTCCCTGTGAGTTAACTGCCCTGTCTCCAGCCCCTCTGCTTGTACTTAGGTGGTTAGTGGTAGAGTGTGGAGATAAACACTTTAGTAGGAAGTCTGATAATAGCCCCAGACCCAAAATGCATTCTGCAATACTGCTTTAACAACAAGGAACTTCTATTTTGTGTCCTATCTGGCTTCTGGGACTATTTCTCTGTTATTTCTGAACCTATGGGAAAGAAAGATGAGTGCCTGACTAGCCTCCTTAAACCATAACACAGTAGTGCCTTTCCTGTGTCAAAGTGCTTTGAAAACTCCAAAGAATTAAGATATACGTATTTATTCTTGTGTTTTATTAGCTATTTGTAATACAAATTCACTGATATCATTACTATTTTGTATAAAATATATACATATACATAACTCAGTTCCTTAGTCCCTGGAAACAAAATACACTCAAGATATATGATTTCTTTTCCTTTTCCATGCCTCCCTCCTCCCCTCCCTAGCCACCTCTCTCTTAATTATCTGTCAGAAAATATCTTGGTATTTTCCATCCTTGGCTGAAAGATGCTGAGTCCATTCCTCTCCATTCGTCCCCTGGCCCTCAAGGAAAGCATTATGTTTAGCATAATAATGTAATTAAGGTCATATTCTGCCTTCAGTCATCAATGTGCAAATGCTGTATGACTAATGAGACAGTCTTAACAGAGGCTCCTAAACTGTATCCTCTCACTCAGTTACATAGCCCTGGTTTCCTCAGCCCATTTTTGACAGGGGTGAAAATGTGTCCTGCCCTTCAGGCTTCTGGATGAATCACAAAATAAAAGGAGCCAGTGTTCCAGTCCTGGGCATTTTCAGAAAACGAGTTCTAAGAAAAATTAACCCCATCCCTCCTGTCTGTTTCCTCACCTACATTGTCTCCTTCTGGAAGTTGGACTAGTATATAAGCATGGGGATTCAGATAGCCGAGCAGACACAGTGGCTCAGAGGATATGAGGATGCGGAGGGATTGATGAAGAGCAGGGAGGATCCATTTCAGAGTGACTGGGTGGAGATGCATCCTCCAGAATTAGGAGACTGGAGCAGGGCTGCAGTTCAGCTGTTGTTTTGGTTTTAATTCTTTCTATCTCCCAAAGCATAGGCCTGATCTTCTCTTCTTTCCACAGGGTATTTTTGAGTCTTTTTTCCCCCTTCTTATAAACTGAACATTATAATAATGACTACTTGATACAGCATTTAGAAGAATTAAGTAAGACCAGAATGTGGATGGTTCACAGCATAACATAATGTCATGCTTAGAGTAACTAAACTAAATGTTAATTCTTTTCAATATGTTAAAATCATAAACCTGGTCCTTTTGTGAATCATCTTGGGCATCAATTTTCATACCATTTTTTACCCTTAAGCCTAACTGCTGCTCTAATCAAAACGACAATATAATCTTGTCATTTCTCCCCATACTACTAGAGAAAACAAACAAGCAAACAAATGAGCAAACAAACTTAATACTGTCTCCTGCTGCTTCCCTTCTTGCCTTTCCTGATAAGATCTTTCTAATCCTGGGAGAGTGATCTTTTCAACTTGCATATCTGACCATAGCTCTCTCCTGCTTACAATCCTTTAATGCTTTCCAATTGTTACTAGAATAAAAAGCAAAATCTTCAACATGCCCCGGGATGCCCTACATGATCGAGCGCCTCACCTCATGCCACCTTTCCCTTCTTCTCTAGCTTCTAGCTGTGCCAATCTTTATTTCTTAAAAATGTCATTCTCCTTCCCACCTCAGGGCTTTTGCACATGCTGTTCCTTCAGCTTCTTTGCCTAATTAATGTCCGTATGTCTTTCAAATCTGTTTAAACATTATTTGCTCCAGGAAAACTTTCTCAATGCCATCCCTCTGCCCCATCCCAGATAATAATGAGTTTCTTTTTTTTTTTTTTTGTATGACTTTTTTATTACATGTGTTTTTCCTTTGCAGCAATTAGCTAGAATTTAATTAACCGAGAATCTAATTAGACATTATATATTGGTGTAATTATTTTGACTACCGTCAGTCCCTCTCCATGAGGTTGTGGACTTTGTCTATGGAACATGTTCTTACTTCCATAAGAATTGTAAATGCCTGGAAGGTCTGAGTAAATACATTTAAAAAAAAAAAAAAAAAAAAAAAAAAAACAGAAAAAGACATTGTGCTACAGCTCCATTTTAAATATTCTGAAAAGTGAGACTAAAATGGGTTAAATCACTTGCTCGAGGTCATCCAGCCATCAAATGATGGGATATAAAGTTGGTAGTGGTTTTAAAAAAGGTTTAAAAGGAAGGGAACTGAAAATGGAAATCTAATTAGGTTAGAGATGGCAAAGAGTCAGCAGGAGTGCTCCAAGCCTTTCTTTCTTCCCTCCATAGACATCGGAGTGAGTTCCAACTCCCTTTCCCAATAAGCACAGATTGGGGCCTCAGCGTCCTTGTCAACCCAACCCTTCAACTGACTAGTTGAACCATATTTGCCAGACCTGAACTAGAAGATTTTTTAATGGTGAAATATGAAAAACATTATTCTGTCTCTGTGGTGGTGAGACAGGAAAGTAATAGTTTAGTTTTGTTCAGGTGTGTTTTATATTCCTTTGATTTTCATGAAAGCCTCTTAAACTTCCCTCCATGCCATCCAGTGAAGTCACGGATGTAGAACCAAAGTTGGATACCTAATTGTATAAATGAATTTAACAGTGAACGAATGATGGAGTGAATGTGATGGAGTCACATGGAAATAGCAGCAGGATGACACTTAATTTTGGCACGCAGTCCAAATGTGGGGTAATATAAGCATCTCTGACTCCTGCCTGACTCCGAAGTCAATGGAAGCTTCTGACCAACTGACAGCCTGACCATAGTTGGAAGGGCCTATGAAATGGAACAGGGGAGAGAACATTTCAGCTTCCCTTGCTTTTGTGGATCTCTCTTCCAAGATTCTACTCCAGGTCAGATTCTCCTGGGTGTTTTCAATGTCCTGGTGTAACACTGAACATGAGAGCAACTGAGTGTAATGTACGTTACCCGGCCTTCCTAGACTGCCCAGGCCACTCTGAGATCTCCCTTTTGTTGGATTTTATTTCTATTTTATTAGAATTTTCCTCCTCCCATCAAACAGAAACACTTCTGATCCACAGCTGAGCTCCTGCAATCTTTTTGACAACCTCATCCACTACTCGGGTTTAATCTGCCCCAGGTAGATCAAAAAGAATTGATATGAATTTTTTGATTGGGTGCTTGTCTTTTTTCTCTCCATCTCTTTACCTTTCGGCAGCTGAAGGGGATCCATCATGATAATTTCCCGTTATTAGGTTTGAAGTGTTTTGAATGTGAAATGCCTTTTCACTTAGAAAGAATTGATGCCTATAACTTGTAATGTGTTAGCGGTTTGGTAGAGTGCTTGACAGCCCAAACTGCATTACAGGTAGCTAATCCCCATGGCTGAGCTCCATTAAAGAATAGATGGTATCTGTTAATACAGCCATGGAGTGTGGGTCATTGTGCTGAAAGGCAGTCTAGCTGCTGGGAGAAAGATTATAATGTGACTTTATTCTATTTTAAACTTGCAGAATGTATGGTAGATATACTAGTCATGATTGATTAAAGATATGAGAGAGGATTTTATGACTCCCCTGGTATGTGCCAGGTTTATAATTCCTACCAGGAAGAAAAATGTCCCCAGTGGCTTAAACAAGACCAATAGCAAATTTCAAGCTGTGGACAGCTACCTAGCTCCTGTATATTCTTCACAGTCACTTTCCACGTATTTCATACAGTTCTTTGGAAGAGATGACAGTCTGATACCCTGATTCTTAATGCTTATTAAAAGTGACCTCTTAAGAAGAAAGGGCTTTCTGGTCTGATATTGTGGCTCCAGTCAAATGTGTTTGTGTGTGTGTGTGTGTGTGTGTGTGTGTGTGTATGTGTGTTTCGTGTTAGACTAGTAAAGGCAAGTACATGTCGATTTATGTGCCATTTCTAAACAATAGGTAGTGAAAAGCTTGGAGTTCTTTATTGAGTACCAGGAACTGTGATAATGCATATGTACCGTTAACAATGCCCACTATAGGAACAGGTGGGACAGCAGAGACCAATGTATCACATATTGGTCATTCCTTGTGCTTGAGTATAAACAAACTCAAGCACATTTTGGTAACCACAGTCTTTGGAGTAATTAAACATATAGTCAGGCTTATAACTCTTCATAAATCACATAATCAATAGAAAGTCCAATTAGAATATCTGAAGCCTGGGTTGAAATAGCACCCATTATATTATATGAAATGTAGATTTTTAGTACGCAAGTGGTTATTACTGGAACTCCATAAAAACAGCACATTTCACAGTCAAGACTTCATTTAACAGATATTTGTGTATTAACTTTGAAATTCTATTAGAGAAAAAAGTGCTGATTAGATCCCTACCCTTAAACAATACACACATCATGGTGGGGCATTAAAAGCAGATTTATGGAATAGTTGAATCACCAGTCAAGGAGGGCTCTAGTACCAGCATGTGAGCAATCCATGGTTTCATAAGTAAAGCCGAATCCCAACTCAGGGTTCTTCAGGTGGAATGCAAGCCTCTCAAGTTCTATGAGATACTAACTTTTTGCCAACCAGATGTTGTGAGTTAGAGTTTATCAAGCCCATCTTCTCATTTATAGGAAAACTGAGGTCAATGGAGATAGTTATACTTATCAAAGGTGCTCAGTGTTGATGGCAGCTCAGATTTTCTGTATTCCTAGTCTAGTGCTGGTACTGGAAAACACTGCCTATTATTTTTTATTTACTAGTTTTATTAAACAGAATGTATCAAATTTTAGGCTTGTTCACTTACTTAATAATTTACTTAATAATAGCACTCAGTAAATTATTATTTCAGGTAGCATTGCATAGTAGGTAAGAGATAAGGATTGGGATTAATATACATTTGGTTCTTCTATTTACTAGCTAAGTAACTTAGACTAATTCTGTGTGCCTCTGTTTTCTCATCTGTAAAAGAGAAAATCATGCCTAATAAATAGAGTGAAGATTAAATGAGATAATGTGTATGAGGCCGATGTACTAGACACGTACTAAATGTATCTCCTTGTCTGAATGTTGCATCTCCTTGTATCTCCTTGTCTGAATGTTGCATCAATCACAGAAGATATGTAAAACCTCATTGGCTCATCTTTCCTCTCTTAAATGAAGTTTAAACGGCCGAAATTATTGAAACAGCAATTAAAATAGAGGTTAGTAAGTGATTGCAGTGTCTTTTTGTGACCATTAAATCTAAAAATAAGCTGATACCAAAAGTCATTTATTTTCCATTCATTATTAATTAGCAACTATGGGGTGAGTAGATCTTAAATAAAATTTAAGTATATTAGCTACAAGTTTTCTCAAAAAACCTTGCCTGTTAGCAGTAGCTCATGATAATTGGGATCTTGATCTTAAACACAAACACGACCAAAATACCTATTTCTAAACACACATTAAGTCTTACAATGATAACCAGCATTTTAAAATATTTATCCATTGCGTTCATTGCTCTAATGTGACACTGAAACTCAATAGCTTCTCATCTTCTGGCTAAAATCTCTCTGGTAGAAATATTTGACTGGGCACAGTGGCTCACACCTGTAATCCCAGCATTTTAGGATGCTGAGGAAGGTGCCTCGCTTGAGCCCAGGAGTTCAAGACCCGCCTGGGCCACATGACAAAACATTGTTTCTACAAAAAACTAGCCAGGTGAGGTGGCATGCACCTGTTGTACCAGCTACTCCAGGGACTAAAGTGGGAGGATTACTAGAGCCCAAGTAGGTCCAGACTGCAGTGAGCTGTGTTTGCACCACTGCACTCCAGCCTGGGTGACAGAGTGAGACCCTGACTCAAGAAAACTTTTTTAAAAGAAAAAGAAAGAAAGAAAGAGAGAGAGGAAGGAAGGAAGGAAGGAAGGAAGGA
>NC_045447.1:20414457-20531760 GCF_002776525.5 Piliocolobus tephrosceles | reverse complement strand
GAAGGAAGGAAGGAAGGAAGGAAGGAAGGAAGGAAGGAAGGAAGGAAAATTTGATCAGAGTTCTTCCCACTTCTGGGAGATATTTCTGTTTTCTCTCACTAAACTTCCCACACATGTGTTAACAAGACAATAATTAAGATCCATATCTTGTTCTAAGGGAAAGCAACACAAGTAAGCAAAACACAAACCAAAACACCTCATTTCTGAAAGCATGTTTCTCAATGACAACTCCTGCATGGGCTTCTAAGACCAATCTTTCACAGGATCGAAATCATAGTCATTGCTTTGTACGTTGCTAAATAAATACAGCCAATAAGAAGGAGAATACCAGTGGAAGTAATTCAAATAGAACTTCTTGTTTTATGAAGTTTAAGGTTACTATTACTTTATAGGACCACTACTATGTAACATCTCTCAAAGGGCAGTAGAACACTCTTCTCAGCTTTTGAACCTCTGACTGGTTTGAACCTTTCATGTTTATCTTCAAATAGATTTTTCTGTGTCTTCTCTTAATTTATTAATATCCATGGCAATTGGCTTAGGTCTGTTCTACATCTGGGTAGGATTCTTACACTGATGTATGCTGTTTGCCCAGTAATGCTGTTTACCTCCTGTTTTACTGACTTGGGGCCCATCAAGGTGAAGAAAGCTAGCCCTCTTTCCCTGGTACCTAGTTTCTTATGTTCCTGTCTTTCAAAAGTTGAGAAACAAGAGCAAGAAATTATGTAGTCCCCTTCATGGTGACTTTTTTTTCCTAAGAGTTATCTGCCATTTCTCTGGTTCTGTATTACTTATCTATCCAGGACTGTAACCTTGGTAATCTCAAGTAAAAATCAGGGTCTATTATAAGGAGAACATTGGTGAGGCAGAGAGGAAATGGGGAGAGGAAGACCAACTTGCCATCATTGAGATGAAAATGTAGACAAATCAATTTGTTTCTAAAGTCACAGAGTTCTCTGAGTGTATTTTTAAAATGTTGTTCATAAAAAAAAGTAAATAAACGAGTTAATTAAAAACATGTCTGCATAGTGGCATCAGTTTCATTGCATTGCACACTTTGCGTGTAAGTTCTAAATCTTTGTTGTTGTTGTTTGTTTTAAAAGATAAAAATTGTTTTAATGGTTTAAAGGGAAATAGAAAGGATTTTTTTGCCTTTTATTATTATTTTTATTTTATTTTAAGTTCTGGGATACATGTGCAGAAAATGCAGGTTTGTTACATAGGTACACATGTGCCATGGTGGTTTGCTGCACCTAAGTTCTAAATCTTACATAAATAAACTTTTAAGGAAATGGTTGTATTGATATAAATGGCCTTTTTATATAAAATTTGTTTATATAACTAAGTTTCAAAGAAATTTTTGTATAAAAATTTAAAATGAAGATACTTAAAATATAGGATTTCAAGACTATATCTGTGTTGGTATTTCTTCTGGTTCTAATATAACGTACAGGGAACCATAAAATATGCAGGTGACTGCAGACTTTGGACCCACCCGTACCCTCTGTTAGAAGAAGTTAAAGAGCTTAAGTCTAGCACACTGGAAATCAATGTCGAGCCAGAGTTTCTGTGAGTCCACACCTGATTTCATGCCCCAACTTCAGTTTTTGCCCTATTCTTCAGAGGAAACATCCTTTGAGTACTTTAAAACGCTAGTAAAAAGACCATTTTGAGTTCCGTAATAAATCCAAGTCTTTATACATTATGAGCTTAACATTCAACAGAAATCATGTGACAAACATTACTGGAACTCCCAATGTCCTTGGACATGGTCACAGAAGAAGATTCCCCTATAAGACAGTGCAATTATTGCACTCATAGTTTTTCTATGATTTTGTTTTCTACCTCTATCTTTCACAGTCATAGAAAATGGAAATATGACTACTACTTCATAATGTATGCACTTGTACAATGTATTTTCAATATTTCTCGAACATTTTCAACAGTTAAACATTTTTATCCCCTTTTAGAATTTGGTGTTATGTGCTTATTCCTATGTTTACCTTCTAGGGCTAGACCCATATTTGTCACTCTCAGAGAAACATTGTGTCGTGTTCTTTTTTTTTCTAATTTCTGTACACAGTTTGTAGAAACTTGCTCTAAACCCTGCTCTGAGCTTGTCCTGAAACTTCCTTGTAGATAGATTGCCCTGAGGTCAAATATCTGCCTGAGTACCTGGAGTTCTAAGGAAGCTTTCTAGATTATTCAAGGCTGTGCCCTGATTTCTTCTCTGGATATCTTCCTGACACTTTTTAATGCACACACCTTTTCTAGGTAGCCATGTTGGAGCTGGAAATTATTTTTATCTGCTATTCTGGACTTCCTTCCATCATCTGGAAGGATTATCACACCTGATGCACCCCTACTTTGAAGAGTTGCATTTATTCATTACCGCAAATGAGGTAAAATAAAACTCATTTTAACCGTTTTCTCTCTTTTTACTCTTTTTCCCTTGAAGCATAATGAGGCTTAATTTTTATTTAATTTAAAAAAAGAAAGTCAACAATCATACCCCTTAAAAATTATACCAGAAGTTAGCCGATAGTAACCATAACTAAAGTTTATTGAGGGTTTATCATATGATAAACCCTACTCAGTGCTTTGTGACTCTTATTTTCTTTAATACTCGCAATAATGCCATGAAGTACGTACTTTTTTTCATTGTTTTTCCAATTAAAAAAAAGAAAAAGAAAAACTACAAAAACCTGAAGTTTAGTGAGATCAGATCAACTGCTTAAATTTGTACTGTGAATAAGCAGCAGAACCAGGATTGGAGCCCAAGTCTGTTAATATTAGAGCCCAGATGCGCGCTCACCAAAACTCTCTGCCTCTTGACCCATTTAGGTGGAACATGTGTTCACATTGAGTCATGAAGCTACAATGTTTTTTTTTTTTTATTTATTTATTTTTATTTTATTTTATTTTTTATTATACTTTAAGTTCTAGGGTACATGTGCATAACGTGCAGGTTACATATGTATACATGTGCCATGTTGGTGTGCTGCACCCATCAACTCGTCAGCACCCATCAATTCATCATTTATATCAGGTATAACTCCCCAATGCAATCCCTCCCCCCTCCCCCCTCCCCATGATAGGCCCCAGTGTGTGATGTTCCCCTTCCCGAGTCCAAGTGAGCTCATTGTTCAGTTCCCACCTATGAGTGAGAACATGCGGTGTTTGGTTTTCTCTTCTTGTGATAATTTGCTAAGAATGATGGTTTCCAGCTGCATCCATGTCTCTACAAAGGACGCAAACTCATCCTTTTTTATGGCTGCATAGTATTCCATGGTGTATATGTGCCACATTTTCTTAATCCAGTCTGTCACTGATGGACATTTGGGTTGATTCCAAGTCTTTGCTATTGTGAATAGTGCCGCAATAAACATACGTGTGCATGTGTCTTTGTAGTAGCATAATTTATAATCCTTTGGGTATATACCCAGTAGTGGGATGGCTGGGTCATATGGTACATCTAGTTCTAGATCCTTGAGGAATCGCCATACTGTTTTCCATAATGGTTGAACTAGTTTACAATCCCACCAACAGTGTAAAAGTGTTCCTATTTCTCCACATCCTCTCCAACACCTATTGTTTCCTGATTTTTTAATGATTGCCATTCTAACTGGTGTGAGATGGTATCTCATTGTGGTTTTGATTTGCATTTCTCTGATGGCCAGTGATGATGAGCATTTTTTCATGTGTCTGTTGGCTGTATGAATGTCTTCTTTTGAGAAATGTCTGTTCATATCCTTTCCCCACTTTTGGATGGGGTTGTTTGTTTTTTTTACAATGTTTTGTAGAGAAGGAGAATGAGCAAAAAAAGAGAGAGAGAGGGAAAAAGACCTCCTGTTGCCTGCAACAGAAAACTAAACATCACAACTCACAACATGAACTGATGCTAATTCATTAGGACATTTTTTCATTGCTAAGAGCTGTCAGATTTCAGAAATTCATTTAAAAAATTAACTTGGAAACTTTTGTGACATTCTTCATTTTGTGCATGTGACTTACCTAACACATGTGTGCACTTGGTATCTAATATTCAGTCTCACATGGCCACTTGGATATAGGAACTAGCAGCAGTTGTAGAGAGGGAAGGTCAGGAGAATACTCCTGTGGGGTAACATGATAATTTTTGGACCACTCTTTCCTCTTCTGTTTTCCCTGCTTCCCTCACATCTTGTGGCTTTGCCAGGCCCTTGGTTTCAGGAGTTCCCTGACTGTACAGTTTGCAAACTTGCAATTTCACACCACATTTGTCACCATAGCAACAAAAAAGAAAAAACCCTACAAAGTGGAAAATTTGTTGAATCAGCTGCCAGATTTATGTCTTGCTGCTGTCCAGTCAAACACATCACTGCCTCCTGGGTTGTCTATGCAATGGACGGGTATTTTTTTCCTAAGAGCTATAGGCCTGACCTTCAATTCCCAACTCTCTCAATTCCTTTTTTGCTGATTTTGTTTTCTTCTGATGCACACTTAATATGTGGCCAAAAAGAGTGTTTCCCCTTTCACATTTCAAATCTTGTTTTCAGTAGGTCTTCCTCCGGGGTGGAGGAAGACACTTCAGAATCAACTAATGTTTAAGAAGTGGTGTTGATCATCATCCTCTGTGTTGGTCAAGTAATTGATATGGAGAAAATTGCATCCAAATCTGAATACTATCATTTAAGAGAGACATGTGTGTATTTTAGTCAGGCAGGCCCTGAGATTGGGTATTAGGAACCAAAGAGTTAAGCTGTGTTTCAAGTTCAAAGTCTGGTGTAGAGTTAAAGCAGAACCTGAGGACCAGGGTCTGAGAGAGAATGTCAGTCAGACGAACAGACAGTTCATACTGTCAGGCATAAGTAGGGAGGCCAGGTGCTCATGTCAGTACAGGGTGGCAAGCTCAAAGGACAGACACATCAGGCACCTATAGGTTATAAAGTTCTCCTCAGTACTACCTGGCTAGCTCTCATTATTTTAGGTCAATTTCAGACCGGAGAATATGCAGACAGGGGAAAGTAGAAACTTCTCTTCTCAAGCATTATTTATATCCACAAAATGACATGATTCACTACTCCCAATGGTTTTCCCCCTTGATCTACCTCTAAATTGCTCTTTCTCCAAATAGATGCATGTGCAAATTCTACAATCCTCCAATAAGCAGCTAATGGAACAACTACTCTCTGAACTTTCTTTTGCAGCATCTCCCAAATTAAACGTAATGCCTCCCTTCTGAATTCTTACAGTAGCCTATCTATATTTCTCTTATAATATTGCTTGTTTTATTCATATTTGAATTGGTATTCTAATTGCTGTCATGTGTAGACAGACTAGAAGCTAACCTCTGTAAAAACAGGGATCGTATTCAGCTTATTCCTTCTAATTTTAAGAACTAGCACAGTGTTAATTTTATTTGGATATGCACAAGTGAGTACACACATGCTTATACTAATGTTTACAGTGTCCTCTGTCTGGTGTCAATTCTTGGTGAGCGAGGTCTGCATCTAATTTGCCTTTCTCTGGTGCCTAGTACTGTTTTCAATTCAGTAGGTTCTTTACAGATTGTTGTTAAATGACTTCTTTCAGAAATGTAAACTACAGAGATTCTCCAATGTGTCTGAAGTAGCCAGACAAGTTTCTTGCTTATGCAGATCAATGCAAATAGTTACGCAAACAGAGCTAAAAGGATTCAGAGAAGATGGAGCACTACTGATGGAAATGACTCAAAAATGTCACTTTCTCTACACTACTGCTATTTCCCAGAATTCCTCAGCCTGCACATGCTCAATTGAAGCCCCATTGATCTTGTCAAGAATAAAGATAATGGGATGATGTGCTACCCCTGGGGGTCTCCAGGTCCCTCTTCCTTAATCCCCTCCAGTGCATGACTAGAGGGACACATGCAGCCCCTAAATGAGAACTTTACAGCCAGGCACTGCTGACGCTATTTCATTATGAAGATGCATGGGATGGCTACAAGATAATGAATGCCAGTGCTCGGAAGGATAAACTCAGCTTCTCTCTGATACAATTTAACATCGTATTTCCCTAATTTGAGCCTGATTTAGTCGCTGGGGTATTTGGACGCCTCTTCTATGGTGCCGATAGTTAATTAAACAGATGTTGCAGAGGGAATCATTAATTTTAGTGCTGCAGATGGGAGCGGAATGACTTTGTGAAGTTAATGTTTCAGCAAAACAATGGGCTTCTGTCATCAGCTGGTATAAACCAAGTAAATTAAGAGAATAAGTAGAATAGAGCAGATCGCTCTGAAGAAATATCGATGATTCATTTGAGGAATTAGACTTCTTTTTGTCTTTGCATTTCCATAGGAGAGAAAAGTGAACATCTAGAGGGTGGAGTGGTGGAAGCAGCTTGAAAGAGTTTAAAACTTTCACTATGCAAAGATTTTTCTTCCTCAGGGCTTATTTTGTATATGAGAGTGAATGGTTTGGAAATATGGATTGAGCTAGATAAACCAGGGAAATTTGTGACAAGGCTTAAACAGTTAAGAGAAACACACGACTGGAAGATGGAGAATCATTTCTATTGTTTTCACTGAGTATTATTCATTAATTCAGCAAATATATATTATTGAGAGGCACTTTGGGGCTGAGAACATGCCAATGAACGTGAAAGACAGAGTCCCCGCATTTCTGGAGATCATAATCATTCAGGAAAAATAAATAGATGCAGACAGGACACAACCGTGTGTAAGTTCATCACATACATAATTGAGGAAGAAAAATAACACCCACTGAGCACCTCCCCCCTCTCCATGTGCCAGGATTATATATGTGCTTAATAGTTTTTATGAGAAAACTGGATATATACATATATGTATATATACACATACATACAAGGAAATTGAAATCTTAAAGTCACAAAGGTATTATGAAGAAGTTTTATCTTAATATTGGTTCAGAAATGAATTTTGTCCTCAAGAAGCTTACATTCAAAGAAAAGAGATACATTATATGAGTGTATCTATCCATTATACAGGCTTTAAACTGACCCATCACATAAATAACATTCAATGGAAATACAAGGAGAAACAGATGGATATGCCCACAAGAACAATTGAGAAAATAATCATATAGAAGGAGGCATTTAAGGTAATCCTTGAAGAATAGATCTTACTTCAACTTGCCAAGATGGGAAGAGGGATCATAGAAGACACATATTTGATCAATCTTTCTTATAATCAGGGTAATTTCTTCTTACAGGATGATCTGAGATTTGTGGTTATTAGTCTAGTCTGTTGTGGTGAATAGAATAATGGCTGGACAAAGATGTTGATGTCCCAAAACTCAGAATGTGTGAATATGTTATGTTGCATGGAAAGGAGGAATTAAGAATGCAGATGAACATCTGAACATTGCTAATCACTTGACCTTAAGAAAAGATTATCCTGGATTATTTGGATGAAAACAATGTAATCACAAGGGTCCTTAAATAGAGAAGTGGGAGACAGAATGGCAGAACCAGAGAGATCAAAGCATGAGAAAGACTTGTTGAGCCACTGCTGGCTTTGAAGATGGAAGGGAACCATGAGCCAGAGGGTATGGGCAAGCCTCTAGAAGCTGGAAGCGAGAACGTTGATTCGCTCCTGGAGCCTCCAGCATGAATGCAGCTGTGCCAACACTTTAATCTTAGCCCAGTGAGACTCATTTTAGACATTTGAATTCCAAAACAATAAGCTACTGAAAACATGTTGTTTTAGGCCACTATGTTTGTGGTAATTTGTTACAACAGCAATAGAAAATTCATACATAGACAGAGAAGGGTTATTTCTTCTTTGATTGGTGTAATTTCCATCGATAAAATTTACATGCTTGTCTTTTCTTACTTTACTTTATGTTCTTAATGAAATTTTATATTGCATGCAACATTTTCTGGTATTCTGATAGTTCACTCATTCATTAATTCATTCAACAAGTATCTTCTTAGATTTTCTGAGATATGACAGTGAATACAACAGAGTCCCTTTTTGTTTTCCCCTGAAGCTTACACACTGAAGAGAAAGTGTAGCATTTAGACTTGAAACAAGTAGGATGGGCCTGACATTTGTTGGGCCAGGGAACACAGGAGCAAAACTAGGCATAAAACAGAATATTATTAGTTCAATTTTATTTATGTTCCATATAAGATGCCAGGAGGCTGTTTTGGATACAGGTTTG
Source organism: Piliocolobus tephrosceles (assembly GCF_002776525.5). Taxonomy (NCBI): domain Eukaryota; kingdom Metazoa; phylum Chordata; class Mammalia; order Primates; family Cercopithecidae; genus Piliocolobus; species Piliocolobus tephrosceles. Next base: position 20,523,592 of record NC_045447.1, on the reverse strand, counting down.
CAGACCGGAAAAAAAAAAAAAAAAAAAAAAAAGATGAGAAATGGACTAGAAATAGAAATCACCCTAGTTATTTATCATTCATCCAATTGCATTATTTTTAGTACAGGATGGGCCTCCAGAATGGTGCCATATATGGCATCAGATAATGTCCTCTATGATTTCCTGGAGGCAGTTGGCACAGGCTCCATCCCTGTGAATCTTACAGATGAATCCTGGTTCTGTAAGCTTTACTGGCTTAGATGGGTGTTATGGGGAAATGATGCTGGGAAGAGCCAACTCGTGTACAAAATGATTACTTTGCTCCATCTCAGCATGGCGCTGAGCACACCAGCTGTGCAGGGACCGTTCATGTGCCATGTCTCCAAGTGTGTTGATTAAACCATATGCTCATTGATCTCCAGGGGCTCTGTTCTATTGTGGCACTGACTCAGCTGGGTAAACAGGTTTTATTGTTGTTTAGAGTCTCAGGATGGCCCCACCCTATCATTCTTAAACTGCTCTCAGTAATAATTGGTTTCAGAAATATATCCCCACCCCGATATGGATTATATTTTCTTTCTGCCTCAGTGTGTGCAACTTCCACTATCAATACACACTTAATGGCAAATTTGACCTAAACCACCTTGTATTTCACAGTGGCTCGAAAGCTGAGCTATGTCCCTATCTGAATATATCAGCGTTTCCCCATCTCAAGCTTTCCCCTTAAACTATTTTGTCAAACTGGGCCGATGTACAAAGTCAGTCATGTAGTTGTACACAGGTATGAAAACACATATTCAGGGTCTAAACAATAATAGAAATTTTAAAATGTAATAATTTAAGCATTGAAGAATGAAAATTGAGCCTGTCCTATTATTATCATTGCTAGCTGTTTTTGTTTGTTTTTTAATTTGGTGATTATAAAATTAATTTACAGACAAGCTGCTACACATAAACTTAAATTGAGATGGGAGGAGTCTTATTTGGAGGACTTTCAATTAGAGGAGTCAAATTGCACACAAGAAAACATGCAAAAGCTCTTTAATTCACTAAAGAAGCACCTAACAAAAATTATTGAGAATGAACTACAGGGTATTTCCTGTTGTGAGGCAACTTCTAAATTATTGAAATGGATTTTCTTGTGAAAGTACTAATGTACTTTTTCACTATCACTTTCTCAATTGTTACTGTTACTCAAATAGTTTCAGAAATGTAAGATGCTAGCTAAATCCTATCATTTTGCTTCTGTGATTAGTGAGAACCTAAAAGGGCAAGTAAATTGTCCATATTAAGTAGTCAAGTTGAATCTAAATGATCTAAATCCCCATATGGGCTTTAGTCTCCCAACAATATGCTAGAGTAAGTGCTCTGAGATGCCCTCTGCTTCAGTAAAGAAGAAAAAAACAAACTAAGTCATAGATAGGAAAAAAATATGGATGCATTGTTAGTTTCTTAAAGGTAAGAAAGATTTCCACAAACATTTGATCCCAAACATGTAGAAGCTGGTGTAAATTACAAAGAAGGGGCATATGCGGGAAGAGGCGAGTACTTGAAGGTAGATCAAGACAACTCCTGTATTTGGGTAACTGAAGTTTTAACCAGCATAGTGGTGGAAAGCTGGCATTGAGGCATAAGCCTGGCCCCTCAGTGGGAACACAAGTGTACCAGATTAGGAACACATACAGGATTGAGGAGAGGCAGACTCAAACCTCCATCTCATCTTTCGATACATCACACTGGCAGTAAAGACAAGGCTGCCCACTGTCTAATATCCATTGCTGGGGGTCTTTTAGAGCCACCTCGTAACAAGACACCAACCAAAAGTGAGGACATATCTAGGTCAAGATGACCAACAGATAGTGAAACTATATGAGAGATCTTTCTGTGCACCACAGAATCACTCTCTTATGAAGAAGAAGATGGAACTAATGATTATTATTTCTAATAATCGTAGCAATGTCTTAGTATAGTACTTAGCTTCTGGAAGTTTTTGACAAGTGCTAATGAGGACAAGGCTGCAGGTTTGATGGACATAAGGGTAAGTTAATTTCAGTCCTGCCACTGGTATGGTCAGTGAGAACTAATGATCATAAGGGCCACATATATTGGAAGTGTTGCTGACTCAGGTTAATCCATTACTCTTATAGCAATACTCCATAGTACTGAAGTTAGCAAGAGTGAGGTTGACGTCAACATAAATGGATCCATTCCTAATAACCTTGCCTAGACATTGTTCCAGTTGCTAGAATCTAAGTTCAATAAGGACACGGTTTAAGTCTTTCATTCATTACTGTACCCTGAATGCTTAGCTGAGAGCCTTGCTTGTAGAAGGTAACCCTTTTATTTAGGATAAATGGCTAATAACCAATTTATAAAATATTTGGTGTAATATTTAGAAAGGAGCCTGGCAGCAAGGACTGGGCTATGTTAGCAGATATTCCCATAAATGTGATCTGTGGAAGGTATTTCACCTTTCAGTATCTCATCATGCTTTTCATTTATCAAGTGAGGTTTGGATACATATTTCAGCAGATTGTTATAAGAGTATATGAATTATAAAGTGCTCTGCAAATATTAGGTATTATGATAAGTTTAGCACTTAGGCAGAACTGAATGCAAAAATATAAATGAGGAAAGAAATAAAACAAAGTGACGATTGTTTAGTCTAATATACTAAACACTTTCACATAGGCTTCACAATATAAACTATGCAATAGCTTTACAAAATAAGCATTGCTGGCCCTAATTATCAGGAAATGAGCATAAGGCTCAGGTAGAGATTGAATGTGACTTGGTTTGTATAGAACTACTTTCCTTCTCTCTCTGTATCTCACTGCTTCCTGGCACATATGAGAGACAGAGAACAAGAATATGTAAACTGGAATTAATTGCCTAATTTTATAGCACCAAATATAATAAGGAATTTGGAAAAGGGGAAAACAAATGATGCCAAGAAATGTTTTATAAACACAGTAGGAGTTTAACAGATGTTTGAAGGATGCGTGGGATTTTTTCAACTGAGTAAAGAGGGAAGGCTGGATCAGCCTTCAGCTTATATGAAACCCTTGGCACCCCTGAAGGAACAGAAGCAGACATAGTACTGGGGAAATCTAGTTTGAAGACCTGAGCAGACATATAGGTAAGTCAAGGAAATAGAGTTGAGGTACTTTTCTTCGCCTGGATTATACACAAAAAGATTGAGCCCTTTTGTACCAAGTGCCTAGGTTACAAAGTTCTTCAGAAGTAGAGGCAAGAACTAAGTGTGAGGGTCAAGACTTGTCATTGAAGAAGCTGGCATTAGCATAGCCTACCCCAGCCTTCCTCATGCCAATTCACTGAAATGTTCTTGGAATAGAAGGAAGAGATGCTGGAATCCCAACAATATGAGTAAAGTAGTGTAAGCCGTTTTATATGGATATTAAATAAAATGTTTCTATAGAATCTTTGAAGATTTAGGGGTATTCAGGAAATAAAACATGAGTTACAGTTCACACAATTCCTAGGTGCAGCTGCTAATGCACTTACACTCATGGCCATTGCTCTCACTACAGTAGCTGACTGCCTGAACCTTATGTGGTGTCCCTTAATTGAAACCTGCATTTCATAATTTTAATTTCTACTTGTACATCAGAATTACTCATAGATACTTTAATAAACCATACAGACCTTGTTATTCCCCACTACTCCAAGATTCTGATTTACTCTATTTAGGGAATCATGGAATCTGGAGTTTGAAAATTCTCCCTTGATAAGGCTGATGCAAGGATAGTGTTGAGATTTACTGGCAGAGATAATCCACAAATTCTGATCCATGTGGCTCATGAAGTAATAACATATTTAAGAGTTGGTATGATTCCTCTGATTCCATAAGTCCTATCTTTGGCTTTACATTATGGTTACATCATGTTTTTTCCAAGAAAAATTTTGTAGGACCATGCTTATTTTGGTATAAGAACATAGATTCTGTATTTCTAACTAAACTTCTTTCATCATAGTTTTAGATGAACAAAACAGTCGTTCAGAGTGTTTTCCCTAGATTACCCTGACATTAATTACCATCATAGATAACCATGGCACATTTGACAAAACTAAGAAATTAAGGCAGATGTATTTCTACTAACTAAACTCGAAACTTTATTTATATTTCACCAGCATTTTCATCAATATTCTTTTTCTGCTGCGGTATTCAATTCAGGATACCATACTGCCTTCAATTGATACTATCTTTTAAAGATCATTTTAAAGGTGATTTTGGTACAATCAGTCCTCACGCCACCTATTTGTAACTGCTAACCTGATCCAAGCTGCTCAATTTTGAAACAGCAAAGCACATTCAGAAAGGACTCAGTCTTGCCTCAGTTAACCCATCTCTTCGGCCAAAAAGATAAGGTTTATGACTCCTGCTCATCTCATCATTTCACACTGGATCATGACAATGCTCCAGATGATTTCAAAAAAGCTGATGAAACACCATGAAAATAAAATCAGTCACAACACTCAGCAGCAGTGAAGGGATTCCAAGACCCACTAGAACTTGTGGAGTCCTTAACTCCTTGGTAATAGATTTGAGGGAGATTGCTTGTTCTCATTGTTTTATTAACTTAGTGTATGAATTAATGAGATAAGATTATATGTGCTTAAGAACCCAATCACAAAAACACACAGACATGCCCTTTACTCAACATTGCCAAAAACTCTGTTTCAGTGATATACAGACATGATCAATGGAATACTCTCAGTTTTAAACAAGAGCAACCAGTTTCAATGCCTGGAAAGTAATGATGAAGCCTGAAGTTCTAATTCTTTCAGAAGTATGGAATAAATCTCTCAGAAGTGCATTTTTCTTTCTCCATTAACAGCATCTTTTGTTTTCAAAAAATCTATAAAAATGATGTACACAGTTGAGAAATCTATAAACACACAATACAAACATGTACACATGTATGGGGTACGTGTATACATGCACAAACACACAGAACTCTCAACTCTGAATAGAAGAAGTTCATTCCTCATGCTTTCTGATTATGGTGCTTTGATTCATCTCCTAGTACTGCTTGGATAAATTTCACAACTGGATTTACATCTTGAGATGTAAATGGTCTAAACCAATGCACCTTAATATAAATTTGTTTGTCTTTTCTCAGCATGTTGAGCTTCTAGCATTCAGTTGTTCAGCATTGCAATCAATGTTTCAAGGTATTTGAAGGTACTAAATTCTGACCACTGCCAAGCAAAGGTAATACACTAAGGAAAATAAGAAAATAGGAACATTATTAGGGGAAAATATATGTAATCACAACACACAAAATATATTAATCCAGGGTTTTACAGCTATCAGAATGTCATCTCCTCATTTGAGTTTTACAACAACCCTGAGAGATTCTATTGATACTTCCCTTCTGTACATACCTCTCCTTAAAATTCCAGGTATTGTATAGTTCTCTGGAGTAGTAAAATTAACATCCAGAAATATTCATTTATTGTGTTTACAAAAAGTCCACTGACTGGCAATAAAAATACTTCTGTTAACTTTAATATTTGAAACACTTGAGAAATTTATATAACAATAGAAATCTAGAGAGTGTTATTAAATTATTTTTATCATGAAATAATAGGAGTTCTTTAGGGGTGCTGGATCTGAGCATTGAAAGTCATTTTGCCTCTTGATTTTTCAATTAACTTTTTACTCTTGCAAAAAAAAAAAAAAATGAATAAAATGATAAAAATCAGAGCAGTGGCAGTGTTTGAATTCAAATTATCTTTAGCCAAAATAGCTAGTAGATATTAAGCCAGGCTAGATATAAGATTAGCTAGATGATAGAGCCGTCAATATGTTATGATTTGTTGAGCTTCCTACATTTCCACTAATCTATGTTCTCCTGAATGATTGACATTGAAAAAAGCATCTGATATCCTGATATTAATCCCTAGGTACTTAAAATGTTTATGGCTATCTACTAGATTAAAGACCATCTAACCCAGCTCATTGATTTTACAGATGGGGAAACTGAGACCTAGAAAAAGGAAATGGCTTATTCAAGATCACTGGACTATTTGATCACGAGCTCAAACTACAACATGGTTCTCCTAACTCCCAGTGCATAATCAGTTTCTGCTTACTACGTACACACTTCATGCTTATTGCTACTTTATAGCTATTTTACACTAATAATGATAAATGGTCTCATAAATTTGCAAGATTTAGGGTTGGGGTTCACCACAGAATTTGTAGTTTAATAAGTTATCCCAGGTGATTCCAATGTACCTCCTCTGATATAGAGCCACAACCAATGATGGAAAATCCCAACTCCATTCTCTCTTATCCGAGACCAAGTGTTATGATCTCCTTTGAGAGTTATTTTTTGATTATAAATATTTCACTATATGAAGGGGTGGCCTGCCCCTCCACACCTGTGGGTGCTTCTCGTTAGGTGGGACGAGAGACTTGAGAAAGGGAAATAATACACAGAGACAAAGTATAGAGAAAGAAAAGCGGGACCCAGGGGACCAGTGCTGTATTTTCAGAGGACCCACACTGGCACCGGCCTCTGAATTCCCTTAGTATTTATTGATAATTATCTTTACCATCTAAACAATAGGGGAGTAGCTAGAAAATAGGATCATTGTAGGGAGGAAATCAGCAGTAAGACATAAGAACAAAAATCCTTGTAACATGAATAAGCCTAAAGGAAAATGCTGTGCCTTGAGATGCATATGCAAACATCTCCATAAACCTTTTAGCAGTATTGCTCCAGCAAGCCCCACCTTATTCCTAAAGGCGGTTTCTCCTTACTCAGTAAACAAGGCACACAATGGGTTTTACACCGAGATGTTACATTGCCCAGGGACAGGCAGGATTTTTAACCATCAAGCTTCTTTCAGGTACTTGTTTAACAAAGACACATCCTGCACAGCCCAATATCCTTTTAACCTTAAATCACCTTCGCACATGTCTCTTGCAAGGACAAAGTTGGGGGTAGGGTCACAGATTAACAGCATTTCAAATACAGAACTAAATGGAGTCTCTTATGTCTACTTCCTTCTATATAGACACATTAACACGCTGATCTCTTTCTTTTCCCCACAACTATATATTATAACTTTAAAATAATGTTTATTCTAGTATGTCAATATTAGGATTCAAAACAGCCTGGGATGTTTGTGTCACGTTCCCAACATTCCCTAAAAAGACTATAGCTACAAAAGGCAAGTGAAATGCTGCAACCACGAGATCTGAAAACTAAATCAATAAGCCATCTTTTAAATATTTAGCTCAACCATTTCTTTGATTTGTGGCTCAGAGAAAACAAGAGACTTGTTCAGAATCACATAGTGATGTTATCAAATGTTGTATTTATCTACATGAGCTGCTATAACAAAATGCCATAGACCAGGTGACTTAAACAGCAGACATTTATTTCATCAGAGTTTTTGAGGTTAGAAACCCAAAATCAAGGTGCTAGAAATTATGTTTCTAGTCAGGGCTTTCCTTCTTGTTTGCAGATGACTGCCTTCTTACTATATTCTCACGATTTTCCCTCTCTGTTTGTACATGGAGAGAAAGAGAGAGACAGACAGAGAGAGAGAAGAGGGGAGAAATCTCTCTCTCTGGCATTTCCTCTTAAAAGAGGACTAATCATATCCCTTATGGCCTTATTTAACCTTAATTACTTCCACAGATGTTCCATCTCAAATAAAGCCACACTGGGGTTAAAGTTAGAGTTTCAACATAAAATTTAGAGGAAGTTCATTTACAAACATTAAGTCTACAGCAAATATAAATTCTGGTTTTCATATTGATATTGGGAAGATACAGCTTCTAGGGAATAGGAAACATGCATTTTGAGTACTTCTGCATAATTATATATTACAGGGTGTTTCACATTGGTGTCTTTACTTCAGTGTGGGCTTAGTTAGGGTATTTTCTAATTTTCTAGGTTTTTTTTTTTTTTTTTTTAGATGGAGTTTCACTCTTATTGCTCAGGCTGGAGTGCAATGGCACGATCTTGCCTCACTGCAACTTCTGCCTCCCAGGTTCAAGCGATTCTCCTGACTCAGCCTCCCGAGTAGCTGGGATTACAGGCATGAGCCACTATGCCCAGCTAATTTTGTATTTTTAATAGAGACAGAGTTTCTCCATGTTGGTCAGGCTGGTCTCAAACTCCCAACTTCAGGTGATCTGCCCACCTCGGCCTCCCAAAGTGCAGGGATTACAGATATGAGTCACCGTGTCTGGAGGGTATTTTCTAGTTTTAACCTACATTTTAACATTCTTACATTTTGAAAATATGGTGCATGATAGAAAAGAAAGTAGGTATGGAGAAGGAGGATAGCACATGTTACTTGTACCAACTTGCACAAGCCTGTTGCAAGCATCTATCCACAATTCTGTTCAAGTGATATCACATGACTAGCAATGATGGGTGTGTTCACACATGTATGGGTAACACCTATCCATGGGGGTGTGTTTACACTATGAAAATTGGGAAATGTCACAAATCACGGCTAACCCTCATCCTGGAGAGCAAATTGCTAAACATTTACCAGTACACTACTGAATATATTTGGTCAGTGATTCAAGTATGTGTTGGGGGAAGTAGGTGGATCCCAGCTTATGATGGAGTTTTAATCTAAGTATTGACTTCCAATGTATATTGTGAGTATATCGGAGGACAGCATAAAAATATTGTGATATTGATGGATAGTGGAGAACATTCACCCCTGGTGGACCTTAAATCTTTCATTGGTAAAATGGAATTAATTAAACTGAAGGACTAATCTCTTCAGTTTAGTACTGACGTTCTTTGTAGTAACTTCTGAGGTAATATTGCATAAGTGGTTAAAAGAAAGCAATTTCGGGATTTAGCAAAATTTGATATAGGCCTAGACCTAGTGCTTTAATCACAATGTGACCTTGGGCAAGTCACTTAATCAGTCTTAATTCTCATCTTTCTATCAAGAAGATAGGGTTGGTGTATTACTTCCCCATAGAACTGTTGTAGAGAGTTAACTAGATAATGAGGTAATAGGCTCAGCACACTTCTTGGCATTTAAGTAGTCAATCATTATTATTATTTTTTCCTACTACTAACTACTGTTAGTACTGCTTTCACTCTACCAATACTACTGGATTACTACTAATAAACTTCCTCACTTTACCATGTGCAAAGTAGAAGTTGGGAGACCTGAGGCTATGGAGGTTACAGCTATTTTTGGCTCATTGCAGTCAATATACTTTTTATTACAAAGAACCAAATTAATAGCCCCTGACACTAGGTTGGCACCTTTCCTATGCCAACAAGCTTGAAGTTACAAAAGTTACAAAATCCAAACATATGAGAGCTTATTTCTGAGTGGAGAATTACCAGCAATTAGGCAGGTTTCATTGTGAACACCTCAGTGGAAATCAGTCTCTCCAACTGATTTCTTCTGACAGCTGACTATGATCTGAAAACTAAATGTGAGTTTCCAAGGAAGAAGACAGGGATGACTTCAGAATCTGGAGAAATACTTGAAGATGGCAAATATCAAACTGTATATACTTAAAACACGTTTAGAAACGGGATGTGGAAGACTTATATGGGCAGAAATGTGTGTGTATTTCACATATTAAACAGGAAGCGGATAGATCTTTAGGAAGACATTTAGAGGTGGAAGAAGATTACTATATAGGCCAAGAACAGAGATCTGAATTTGCACTCTTCCCATGCTCTTATTTAAAGATAATTTAGCCTATAATCAGCTATAGATTCGTCATCTGTAATATAATATAACCTGCCTTCCTCAAAGGGGGGTTGTAAGGATTAAATTATGTGATCCATGGAATTGACAAATCATAGTGACTGGAACAGTATGAAATCAGTAAGTACAGTTTTTAGGTTGGTTATTACCACTGTTATCATCTTCTCCTTTTCCTCTTCTGTCTTTCTTTTTCCTTCTCCTAATTCTTCTTTTCCTTCCATCATGGTAGTCATCATCATCGCTATCACCCTCTTCATCATCATCTAACATATACAAAGCCCTTATTATGGGCTGACACTCTTCTTATTTATTTATTATAATGCCCTAATGTAGATGTTCCATCATTGTTATTTTACAGATTAATAAATGGAGATGAAGAGAAGTAAAGTAATTAGCACAAGTCCACACAACCAGTTAGTGGTAGAACTGAGTTTTAAATCTAGGCATCTTGAATTCAGAGCTAATGTGTTTTAAAACATTTATACATGCATATATTTGCTAATTATTGAAAAAATGTGAATTCTCTGAAGTCCTTATCAGAATCATTGCCCTTACTTGACAAAATCTCAATTTTGTCATCTGGCTATTTGAGTGGGGAATTCAATACAATTATTATTAATATTTTATTAATCTATTCAAGAAAAGAACTACACGATACTCTTAACGAGATGCTGACAATTCAAGATATGGGTTAATTCATGTACAAATATTTAGAGATTGCTAACCATATGTTGGTTACTAATCTTAATGAGGGGAATAAAGCAGTGAAAAGACAGACTTGGCCTGAGTTTCCCTGAAACTTATATTCTAGTGGGAAGAAACAAACAATGAGCTAACAGGAGGTTGGGAAACTTTTTTTCTGTAAATAGCTAGACAATAAATATTTTATGCTTTGAGGGCCATATGGTCTCTGGTACAGCTACTCAACTCTACCATTATAGTACAAAAGCAGTCATAGACAACACTGAAATAAATGGCTGTGTTCCAATGAAACTTGTTTACAAAAACAGGTGATCACCTAGATTTGGTTTTCAGGCTATAGTTCACTGACTCCTAAAGTAACACATAAATAAATATGTAAGCCACAACAACATTAGATAGTGGTAAGTGCTGAGTACGTAATTAATATAGGAAATGTAATAGACAGTGACTTGGTGGTGTCTTCTTTAGGGTGTACAGATTGAGAGGACCTCTTGAAGAAGAAGACACTTAAGCAAAAATTGTAATAAAATGAGGAAGACAAGGAAAAATCAGAAGAAAGTACATATGGGCAGAATACAGAGTCCAGAGGAGAAAGTCCTAGAACCTCCTAAGGAAGAAGGACAGGAAAACATACATTTAGAAAGACAGGTAGTGGATAAATACTAAAGGAATTTATAAGTTAGGTTAATAAGTTTTCATTTCATTATAAATGAGACAAAAATCATAGGAGGGTTTTAGATGACAATGTAGCATAATGTGTTTTGCATAAGAGAAGTTACTTTGGGGGATTCTGGGAAGATGGAGAAAATTGCATAGTTTAATTCTCTCTTAATCTCCATTTACAACAGAGAACTTAGATAGCAAAACCATGAAATGACTGGGATATATGGCAACAAAAATAGGTCACTAGATATTCTCAGAAACACTGAACTATAAGCAAATTGCCAGCATCTATAGGAGCTGCCTAATATCAACATTAGTGTTACAGAAAACCCAGGGATACAACAGGGAATCAAAACCCAAAATGGTAGACAGAGATTCCTTAGAAACACAGCAGGTCAACTGAAGGAAAGCGGATGAAGGGAGTTTGGCCAGATGAACTCAAGGAGGCTGTGATGAGGACTTAGCAGAGCTTGAGCAGGTAATTCACACTGAACTAGTTACTCACCAGGGATTCTTTCTAGGAGGAGACCTCACATTTAGGAGGAATTGCTTGAAATGGAATAAAAACTGTGAAAAACTGTGACATTAGGGACAAAGGAAAAATAATTTTCAAAAAAAAAAAAGGGGGAGAGGGGAAGAGAACCAGAAAGTAAACTACTGTATTTTTGAACATTCTATGATTATAAATAACAATTGAGAGAGCTCAGAAGAGCTAAAAAAGCTACACCAAACCATACCTCCATTTAAAAGTTCAAGAAAACTAATCTCACATAAATATAAACAACACAAATGTATTGAGATTAAATTTCACACAAGATTATTACAAAACTAAGGAGAATCAGGAACATGCGCATCCCTTTGCAACATAAAGCATTTCAAACAGTGTGCACACAGAGCAGGGCAAAATTGTAAACTACCTCTGTATACAACGAGATAAGAGAGATTGATAAATGTTATAAGAACCCAAACACAAGAAAAAGTCAGAATTAGAAAGAACACAAAAATGAACTGATAAAATAAAGGAAAAAGTAAAAGACAAAAGAATTAATTTGATACATGAAATCTTAACCAGAAGAAACATAAGATTCAGTAAATATGTCAGACAATGCTTTAAGATAAATAGATGATATAAAGGAGGAAAAAGAAAGAAATTAACAAAAATAAAAATAATCTGAAATAGTGACAGATGTTGAGATAAGCCAAGATCTATTATACATACTAAAGTCACTAACAGAAAAAAGCCTCACAGGAACAGAACAAATAAAGAAAGTTGTAATGCAATAAGACTTTCTTGAAATAAAAAAGATTTAAAACTATATATTGAAAATGTATATTACTTACCTGAGAATACTGACCCAGGAAGATCACACTAAGGCATATTCCTATAAACCTACCAGACTTTATTTAAAATCCTTTGGGCATCTAAGCAAAGAAATCAAGTAATTTATAAGGGAAAGAAAAATCATCATCGAACTTTTCAGCAGCAATTCCTTATGTCATAAGAAAATGGAATAATATATTTAACACTTAAACACAGAAAAAGTGAGCTAAGAATTGTTATCCAGCAAGATTGATGCTCAATTATAAAGAGAACAAATTATTATCAACCTACAAAAACTAAAGGAATGCTGTTCTAACAATCTCTTCATAAGGAACCTGCCGAAGAAACAACTTCTTTCAACCAAAAAAAAAAAAAAAAAAAAAAAAAAACCCACGAAAAACCTTGAAACAAGGACTAGTAAATAGCATAAAATGTATAGTTACTTGTAGAACTAAAATTATATAATGTTTAATACAAGGGAGTATATTGTGTTAAGAGCTATGCTCAGATAATAAGAGTATATAAATAAAAATTGAGAGAAGAGAGAGGGAGGGCAAGTAAACTTTTTTTTTTTTTTAGTTGTTCTGAGTGGTGGTAGTGTTAATGTTGTTATTCTAAAAATACTGTGCAGACAATGTGGGATCACGTCAATGAAAGCATATGAGCTATTTTAATTATATTATCCCATATATCCTCAAGAACCAAGATTATTTCTTTGCAAAAAAAGGATGATGCAGATATTATATATAAGAATTCAAGCTTTTTTTTTTAAAAAAAAGACACAAACAAATAATGGCCCCGTTGTTTTAAGTTTGAATTGAAAGTGTCGTTGTAATGCTTTTCCCCTATATTTGTGTGTGTGTGTATATATATGTATGTGTGTGTGTGTGTGTGTGTGTGTGTGTGTGTGTGTGTATATATATATATATAGTTTTTTTTCTTTTTGTTCTGTTTAAAGAACAGTAATTAGCAATAAGCTAGAGCAGTAATGATGAGCACAGGTAGTGTACAGATTGTGGCCTTGAAGTATTATTTTTCACTTAAAGAAAAAAGACAGCAGAACTTTTTGTAGAAATGGCTCCTGTCAGCTTTGGAAATATTCAAGATGATCCTAGAACATCTTATCATTCCAGATATTGGAGAAGCAATCAAGACAACTAAAGTTATGTCAAATGGGTCCAAGAGGCATTCATTAGTCTCTCACTGCCCAAAGATGAGACAAGTGAGTTTCAAAAGGAATAGTAATATCAATTAATTGAAACCTTTAAATATATTTAAGTCCACGAGTTTGTGATGATATTTGAAATAAAATGAAATAGCAGCAAAAATCTAATTGGTCACATTCGAAAGCTAAGAGGGAACCAAATGTTTACCTAAAAATCTGGTAATTAAGGGGAAACAATTAAAATGTCAAGTCTGCCTTTTCCATATCAACTGGGCCACTGGCTAATCAAACAGTAAATGGGGGAAACATTTCTTTATAAAAGTATTCCAACTCTTAAATGAAGATAGAAATAAAATAATTTTAATATAAATATTTGTCACCTAAATTAATTAAAGGATTCAGGCATTGAGCTGTAACAACTGAGAACATCTCAAAAAAAAGGCAAGAAAACATGAAAGCACACAGCACCACCTCTAGTCTTGCTAAAGGGATTGAACATGAGTGTGATCAGGACTCTGGATCCAGCTGCCAATTTGCAGGGCAAAGGAATGTGTTGACCTACACCGTGACCATGTAATTAACAAAAGCCAGACTGTGGGAAACTCTGCAAGTCAAGTGCTCTGGGCTATTCAACAGACAAATTGTAAGAAAGAAAAAAGTAAGGAGATGATAGCGTTTATAGATTAAAAGAGTTTAATACAGTTAAGCTAAAATATTAGCAAGAATGATCATTGAAGTCTGGTGACAAAACAATTTTTTAAACACACATAAAGTGTGTTTAAAGGGATTGCCATAAAAGTTAGGATAGTGGCTGCTTTTGGTAAAGGGAGGTATTTGAACTAGAAAAAGCCAAACACATAGAGGGGCTTCTCAAGTGGATGGCAAAGTTCTGTTTTTGTCTTTGCTGATGGTTTCAGACATATTCTCTTTATAATGATCCTTTAACCTCTACATTTATTTTGTGTTTTCTGTATCTGTTTTGTTTTAAAATTATATGTATATAATTTTAATATATATTTGCTTTATATATGTATAGCAATCCTATTATAGGTTTCTCTCTCTCTCTCTGTATATATACATACATACACATATATATACACACATACACATACATTAGGTGGTCATCTGTAAGGAGATTAGCTTAAAAGGAAGCAAGGATAAAAACAGGGTGTCAAGATTGGGGAGCTATTGAAGGGGTTCAGACATGATGATGAAGAGAAGGAGTTTATCGGGATTCCCTGTTGTTCTTAAGAGAAAAAGAAGAATCATTAGGATTGAATTATTCTTCCTTGTGGGAAAACACTCAAGCCATGGAAAGGGATGTGGAGACAGATGTGCCATTAAGAACACCTTTCTACTTGTCTGAGGTATCAACGTTAGCATCTTTTGGCATCCTGAGCATGTTGGCAAAATAGTTACTTTTTTTTAAGTGAATGAGCACAATCTGATAAAATTTTTAATAGCCACCAAATTTCTCCATGAGCATTGCTTCAATAGGATATTTGAGAGTCATAATGGCCAACTTATATTTAACACTTTTTCTAGACTGCTTGACTTATTTTATACCCATTATACTTATTTTATACTTTTTATACTTATTTTGTACATATTAGTTTATACTGGGGAAAACATTTAAATTTGGGGATAAAGGGTTTGACAAGATGTTGCCTACAGGTATTCCACAAATCCATTAATATGACACATATTATAGGTTGCTAGCTTCTAGAGAAATACTTTGTCTTATTTACCAGTGGATTTCTTGCTATATCCTCTAGATAGTCTTGTGTAAGGGGGTGCTGTGTAAGTATCTGATAAATTAAATCCAAAATTTGATGCAAAAATAAACTTAATTCTTCCAAAACTAATTAATATCTGCAAGTACATTAAATTGGTAATTTACATAGCAAGCTCATTCTTTACATTTTCTCTCTAGAGGTGAATATTTTTATTATTACTATAGTAGCCATAAATGATTGAATGTATTAGAGCTTGGGAACTGGGAAGACAGGAAATTACACCCGGGATTGGGATGGAATTGAGTTTGATGCCTGATGCTAGCACTTACTAGTTTGGTAAAGTTGAGGAAGTCACTTAGCACCACTTAAACTGAATTTCCACATTTGGAAATATGTGTGAATCAGGACAGATCACTGTTGAGTGTTAAAAAAAAAAAATTATGGAGCTTTTAGCCTATGACTCTGTGCTCCTGTGCCACATAAACCTTACTCATTAAATGTGAGTCCCTTTCTTTCTCAGGAATAATTTTATTTGTGAACCTCTTCTACCAGCTCTGAACCTAGCTGCCTTCTACATGATGGCAAAGTTTCCATGTATCACATCCTGCTGAGTGCTTTTGATCTTGAACAGGTCATCACTGCCATCAGGACTGACATTTCCCAGTACATCCCGTGTAACTCTTACGTTGATCCCAACATGACCTTCGTGGCTTCTGTAATAATCCCGTTCCTCTACACAGCCACCTGCTGTCAGGAGCTGCCTGTGCAGAAGTAACTGATTCTCAGTCCCATAAGAGCACTAATTAAAAGTGCACCAAATTAAACTCATATGCATGAGAAACAATTAGCTCTATCTTTTGTCACTTCATTCAAATCCGTAATGCAGAGCAGCCAGGTGTCGTGTTCAACAAACCTCCATCATTTGATGACTAGAGAAAGGAATGGATTTGGAAAAGCTCCAGAGACTTCCCCTGAGGTCTATTCTGGCCTTCCCACCTTTGCAGTGATTCAATTGTCACAATGCTTCTGTTTGAATCCCCTTTTCTCAGCATCTCCTTCTTCTCTTTTATTTATTTATTTTTTTTGAGACAGTGTCTTGTTCTGTCGCTCAGGCTGGAGTGCAGTGGCACCATCTCGGCTCACTGCAAGCTCCACCTCCCAGGTTCACGCCTTTCTCCTGCCTCAGCCTCCTGAGTAACTGGGACTACAGGCACCTGCCACCACACTTGGCTAATTTTTTGTGTTTTTACTAGAGACTAGGTTTCGCCATGTTAGCCATGATGGTCTCGATCTCCTGGCCTCACGATCCACTCAACTCGGCCTTCCAAAGTGTTGGGATTACAGGCATGAGCCACCGCGTCTGGCCTCATATTTTTCCTCTTCTAAGAAGACAAACCTTGATGTAGGTCTCTATCATCACTTTTTTTTTTCCTGGAGGTTTGCAAAATGTTTTACACAAAATATCATCTATGCTTGTCTAGCATGTTTTCACAGGACTCAAGGATCAAACACAGACACCAGTTCACCCTACTGTTGTTCTAACATTACACACATACCTGGGACATATCCCTGCCATAGTTAATATACTTACTTAACCCTGTGTTATCCATGCTATTATTTGTCCAAATATGTGGACCAATTAATCTTTCTAGACTTATTTCTTGCAACTGACTGAACCTAACTCTTATACTAATTCCAATAACCCATCCTCTACCTTATGCCCTCATATGTACAGAGAAAATTAATGAAATGTTCAGTTCCCTCGTCCCTTTAGACTAGGGGCCTTACTCAATCACTTCAGCCTCCTCTATCTCCCAGACCAGAAGAATTATTGTATTAATTCTTTAGTAATTCTTGGAGAATGATTGCTCTTAATTCCTTAGTAAAATATTTGAGAATGCAAATGAAATCAAAATATGAAATCAAAATGTGACAACAAACCTAGTGTCTTTCTGAAAATGAGATCTCAGGGAGGAGAGATAGTGAAAAGGAAAAAATGCAGGATTCAGAACATACAATTCTGAGTTCAAATTCAGGTTTTGCTACTTTTCAGCCAAGTGATTTTTGGCATATAAACAGAACCTCACTGCGTCTCAGGTTCTCCACTTACTATTACCTAAAATCATGATAATAAAATAATACCCTTATAATGAAACTATTTTGAGGATTTGGGATGATTTGTGTAATATCTTTGCATGATGTCTGGAGTAGGTGGAAGATGGTATTGTCAGTGTGAAAGAGGTAAGTCTGGTGAGAACCAAAAATTTATGCTGAACTGTTGTCTGGAAACCAAATTGAGGGAGGCTATGCTACAGAATGAGGTAGAGTAAAATCTCCACTTTCTTGTGATGACACTATGAATAAAATAATCTACTGTGATGACCACTTGGCTATGTAAGTTTGTGGGATGAAATGAGAGTTTTCTTAGCAATATTTAGTTAATGGTAAGCACACAGCAAAAGTGCCACGATTCCCCATCTTGTCACCAAAGTAGTGTCTACCATGTGGTCCCACATCTTACTGAGTTGGAACATATTCTCAGAATTATTTTCAATTCTTAATTTATGTAAATAATTTATTATTGCCTCCAGTCTACAGTCAATGGTAATAAGCTTAGTCCACAGTCAATAGTAATACGCTTAATTTTACCTGTTTTCCTGGTCAGAAAAAGGCATTCACAGGCACTCAGGCATGGGCACACCCTCTGGCTTGCATGAATGACAGTCATAGTGAACAGGCAATTCTGGCCAAATCCATGTAGCAATGATGAGAAACATTTTTGATTTGCAGCACACATTCAAATAATAGAGTTCCTGTCGTTTCATTTGAAGGCACAAAAAGACTCAAAACAATACTAAACAAGCCAGTAGCAATTACAACATAATCACTACCAGGGTATAACAATGCCTCACAGACTCTATAAAAACATTCACAGTTATCACACCATTCACTTGGTCATCCTTTGGCATTTCTTTGCTGTTTGAGAACTGTTTACTGCTCTAGAGAATGTTCTTAAAATCTCATGAGACTAACTACTCAAATGTTTTTGTAAATGCCCGACTGTTCTTTTTGCTCATCTGATGTTTTATGTACCTCTTCCCTCTTACTGGCAGCACCAGGTCAGCATCACATATGACTCTCAGCTCAGTGCTCTATCAAAGAAGCATCACTTCATGACATGTCTTAGGAGTTGTGGCCAAAGGAACTAGATGCCAATACCTGGTGACTGACCTGGGATGGACTTGCAGCACACCAGTGTGCTATCGGGTACCATAGTTAGAGACAAACAAAGCTTCTGTCATAATCAAAGGAGTTTGAACTCGTTAATGGTCTTTCAGAGAAGCCAATGCTTTCGGGAGAGTCTTTGGGACCTAAAAGAAAAGGACAAAGCCTCAAAGAAGTCATCAGGACAAAAAACCTAGCCATATGAGATTGAGGAGAAATTCTTACTCTCTTCAGTATTTCTATCAGAAAGAGATTTTTTGTTTGTTTGTTTTTGTTTTGAGACGGAGTCTTGCTCTGTTGTCCAGGCTGGAGTGCATTGGCACGATCTCGGCTCACTGCAACCTCCCCCTCCTGGGTTCAAGTGATTCTCCTGCTTCAGCCTCCTGAGTAGCTGGGATTACAAGTGCACGCCACCATGCCTGTCTAATTTTTGTACTTTTGGTAGAGACGAGATTTTACCATGTAGGTCAGGCTGGTCTCGAACTCCTGACTTCGTGATCCTCCTACCTCGCCCTCCCAAAGTGCTTGGATTACACATGTGAGCCACTGTGCCCAGCTCCCAGAGATCTATAATTAGCCCCATTAAGAGGGGCATTCCTAGCAAATGATTTCCAGTGGGAAAGAGAATTCTACAAATAAAATGATCTAACTCACTGGAAGCTAGAAAATGAGGTGAGAGACAATTCTAGCTTTGGCCTTCCAATTGCTATTAGTCCCTTTCTCTCAACTCCACAAGCTCCAACCACACTGCCTCTTTTCTGTGAAAAGCCTTTCTTTCTTGTTCAGTTAATAGGGTTATGTTTCTGTGTTCAATTCAACTTTTACTCCTCACCTTTATTTTACTTCAGGGGTGACCTCTCACATTCTTGGATGTGAGACACTGATCAGTTGCAGTCTTGGATCTGGGACAATGGTTGTAATTAATTTGTAAGACAGTCAGATGATATTATGAGTGTGACCAGGTATCCAGTTAACATCTCCTACGGGCAGGATGTTGAGAATGCTGTTAGCAATGGTGTCACAAAGTTTTGCTTTAGGTAGAAAACACTTCTCCTGTCATAGATTTTTGTATTACAAGAGTTAGCAGTCATGCTTATACCTCCTCTGTTCACCCAAGCCTCCATTATCATTGCAATGGGCTTCAATGTTATGGGCTCTGCTTGCACTTTAGAGATATTGCATAAATTATGCCTTGTCCTTTGGTTTCCTGTTGCCTTATACTTCACTTGAAATTTTGAGAGTCTCTTTAGCCATACATATTTCTCAATCAGTTGTTATCTGTTAATTTTCATATGTGCATGTCATTTTTATCCCTTTTAATACCGTGTTGTTTCCTTATCTCTTTTCTCTTTCATTTTCTAATGTATATTTTCTTCTTTAACTACATTTGCATCCTAATATGATTGAGATTGCAACTATATTTACAAGTTCTCTGTAATACATCATATACTAGAACATTTTAAAAACTCAAATCAGAAAATAAGAATCTCATTATTGATCCTGCAGCTTCATGATCATATATACTTCTAGGGACTTTGGACCTCATCCCCAATGTAAACTGGCTGTTTGGATCTCTGAATTATTTTTTCTTCTTTTTTTTTTTTTTTTTTTTTTTTTCCTTTTTTGAGATCGAGTTTCGCTCTTGTTGCCTAGGCTGGAGTGGAGTGCAATGGCACAATCTCGGCTCACTGCAACCTCTGCCTCCTGGGTTCAAGCGGTTCTCCTGCCTCAGCCTCCCAAGTAGCTGGGATTACAGGTGTGCGCCCCCACGCCCAGCTAATTTTGTAGTTTTGGTAGAGACAGAATTTCTCCATGTTGGTCAGGATGGTCTTGAACTCCTGACCTAAGGTAATCCACCTGCCTTGGTCTCCCAAAGTGCAGGGATTACAGGTGTGAGCCACTGCGCCTGGCCCCTGCATTATTTCTTAACTGAACTCAGAATTTGATTATCTGCCTATGTCCTTTCCGTAGATTCACCAAATAATACTTTACCTGCTTGGCAAGTTTTTATTATGTCTTCAGTTTTGTTCCTTCCTCATGATCATGTTACTGGTACCAGAACCTAGAACTACCCCTTTTGTATTTGTGTTCCCTTGAAGATCATTCAGAAAAGACAAAACTAATCTATTTGTCAGAATATTAGGGCATTTTGTTCATCCCGTTATGGCCATACTATCATGAAGCTCCCTCTTTCTGCCCTGTTACCTCAGCACCATTACCAAAATAACCTATATCCAAAGAAAGCCAGAGGTATTAGTGAAGAAGGCTTGTTAATGCGATCTTGGCATTGTGTTGGTGTTTTGTTTATTTGCTTGTTTGTTTTTACCTTGAAGACTTTGTTATGCTACAGGACTTCTACCTTTAAATTCTAATAGTTGTCTACATTTTAATGATGCTCAACCTGTCAGTATCCAGGGTATGTTTTAGGTCTTGCATTGTAACCTGTCAACCAAATATTACAGTTGCCTAAACCTTATGAGTCAACTGAAGGAAAGACTAAAATGGAAATATGATATTACTGAGTTCACTTATTGAAAAATTAGGACATGAGACTAAGAGAGATTGTAGGAGAATCTCATGCTGGAGATGAGAGTAGAAAAATATTAGGCAAAATTTTATTCCAACTACCATTTGTTTAAGCAACATATGAAGAGCAACGTTTTCAACTGTTTAGGGAAGTTGCCTGTAATAAAGCCAGTTTTTAGGACCTGAGTCTTTCACTGAATTCTGAGCTTTAGACACTATTGTGAACCCCAAGCCTCTGCCTAGTTCCTAACTATGGGCTGTTCGGCTGAATTTTACTGCGTAGGCTCTTGACACCACAGTCATTCGTCTCTTCTAGTATTTTCATCTCAGTATGTGTTAGTATTCATTTGCGCATATTTCACTGACTCTAATTTTAGGAACTCTCTCGTCTTTAACACTTATTTTTTCTTTTTCAAGTTTGGTCCTCCCAAGGCAGGATCCCCACTGAGTAACTCCTGCTCATAGTTCTGTTCATTTGAGTCCTCTGAGAAGCAGCAGCCAAGAAAGACTAAGATATATACGGAATTTATTGGCATTAGAAACAGGAGAAAAGAGAGCCTTCAGACCACGTTGCAGGTTGGAAACCTGTGGAAGAAGAGAGGGAAGGAAGGAAAACTGGAGTAGGAGGAATTTCAGACTGTACCACAGTTCCAAGAAAGTGTCAGCTAGGCCTTTGGGGAGACCTTGAGCCTACTGAGTTTATTCTACTAGTTCCTTATCTCACTAGAGTGGGTCTGCTTTAATACCCCTGATGTGCTCAGCCATTGGCTGGGATCAGCCCAGGAGAAGTGTAGTTTTGGTGGATCCATGGGGCAGTAGCTAGGGACATCAGGGAGCTCTGTGTCCTGCAGCGGGAGATCTGAATATTGCATTTTCCTAGCTGTCACTAAACAATAGCGAGATTTTAGATACTGTCGTTGGAGATATTTTTGGCCCAACGTATTTTCTCATGACTTTTACTGTGTAACCTTTAATTGTACACTGACTTCTTAACGCTAATACTAATTCTTTAGATAGTTTTCTCTGACCACAGCATTCAATTCTGCTCATGATCCTGGCATCTCGACCTCACATAACCCTGTTTTATTTTCCTCATAACCCAAATTCCTATCTGACATTATCTTACATATTTGAATACTTGTCTACTGAATGTCTTCTTCCTACTAGAGCAGTAGTGTAGATTGACTTGTTCACTGCTCTACTGCCAATAATCATACTGTATTCAAAAGCAATGTCTAGCAAGAATAGGGTGCACTATAATATTGCTGTTATAAAAGTTACGTTTTCATTCTAGTTCTACCCCTCATTGTGGACTACACTTCTTTAGATTATCCAAAACACCACATTGACCTCCCATATTATATATTGCACTGCTACAATGTTATTACATCTCTTTTTCTCAGTAGTCTGTGAGCTCCTTTCAGGTAAAAGTCATGTTTTCTATTACTCACAATAGTGCAGCCTCTGATGAGTGCAGTCACTTGAAGAGTACTGGTAAAAAGCAGAAATGTATGCAGCTTTCTTAATAAGCACAATCTCTTACATGTATAATAACCTGTGGGCTAGGGGAGTATAACATGTCTATCTGAGTACACATACAGCCTTGGAAAAGCACAGCAGGAAAAAACAGGAGATGGGTCTGATCATGGGCAGCCATAAGAACAACTGTGAGCAAAGTTTATAAGATGCCTTTTCTCTTTGCAGGAGGTGCATCCATTTGGTGATCAAATAGGAACAACACGGTCAGGTTTGGAGAGGAAACCTGGTGTTTGCTTTGTACTTGAGACAGGCCCTCAGGCTGCTGCCTTATCCTGGGGCCAGGGGTAGGGGCTGATTGTTCCAGTATCCTTTCTTGTGGAAGCAACTGCTTTGTTCATTGATCAAAGGCCCCTTCCATTCCACATCCAACACTTCAGGCCACCTTTGTCACACACTCCTGGAGGGAGGCCCCCTCCCTCCTCTTTAGGTTGATGTTATTTCCTACCATGGAAGGAGCAGTGGAGTTGGGTTGTTAAGACTCAATCCTATCACAATTTGTTTTTGACATTGCTTTCAGTTTAAAATCTCTGATTTAAAAACTGTTGAATTTGATTTTTTAAGGAGAAAATGTACTGGGTCTCTGTGCTGACAAGGGGAGAAGCAGTACGGTAAGAGATTATTAATGAGAAATACAGGTTAGAAATTTTGCTCTACCATTTCCTCACTGTGCTACCTTGGGCAAGTTACTTAACTTCTCTGTGCATCAGTTTCCATATCCCCAAAGTTTGAACTGCAATATGTATCACATAAGATTTTCTTGATAATCAAGATGATATGTGTCTTTATAAACAATTTTTGGTCCATACTATGCTGTACACATAGTGATCCCCTGCACTGTCTCTGGATTCATTGTCCTACACCTTTATAATCACCCAATGTTATGGTTTGAAAGATGATATCCCTCTAAACTCAAGTTGAAAATTAATCCCCAATGTAACAATATCAAATTGTGTGACTTTGGGAAGATCATTGAGTCATGAGGGCTCCATCCTTATAAGGGTGGGATTAGCACTCCATCAAAGGGCTTGAGGTTGAAGGGAGCACTTTCTTGCCCTTTTTTCTTTTTTGCCATCTGAGGGCATAACTTTCATCCCCTCTAGAGGATGCAGCAACAAGGTACCATCTTGGAAGCATAGCCTGTTCGTTTCACCAGACACCAAATCTGCCAGCACCTTGGTCATAGACTATCAGTCTGCAGAGCTGTGAAACATAAACTTTTGTTGTTTATAAGTTACTCACTGTCAGATGTTTTGTTTTAACAGCACAAATGGATAGTGGCACCCAATAAAGTGAGTGCACTACTAGTAGAAAAGAAAGATCTTCGTCTCTCCTGACCCCATCTCTGGATGTTTTTATCACTGGAGAATATATAGGATTAACTGACATAGCTGAGTGGTTGCTCATAGAGGCGGTTATGAAGTAAAAGAAGCCTTGCAACCTATTTATCAAAGGCCTTGCAAGCTACTGCTTCAAGGAAGGTGAATCAATTAGACAGTATTGAACGGGGAAAGTTAATCTGCATCCAAAGCATTTTACTGCACAAACAAGTTAAATAAAAAATCAAGTGCAGACCAATTGACTTTACCCCACTGAGGCTGGATTTGAAGGAGAAGGAACCATTCCCTGTCAATGTCTTGTAATCCTTTCTTACCTCTGCCTTGGACAAGGAGCAGAAAGCATGTGGGAATAAGAGACTGGGGGGTCCTGACATGTGACAAACAACAGTGCAACAGTGATCATTAGCTTGGAGAATTAAAGACTCTTGTGAGTATCACTGCTCTTTTGGCAACTCAATAGAACTTTTACCTAGGGGAATGTTTGGGCCAGTGGGCTTCTGTTACAGGGAAATCATTACTTCCAAAGAGTATTTTTTTTTCTTTTGTTTGCATATATTCTCATTAATCAGGTTTGAGTCTTAGCATCATCTCTGATATCTCTCTCTCTCTGGGTCTCTCTCTCTCTCTTTCTCTCTTTCTCTCTTTCTGTAACCTGCACTCAAGCACAGGGTCATCTTTAAATGGGCTAGGTTAGCATTTTAGTCACTTTCTCTCATTCTAATTGCCACCCCCTTACTCATATTCTCATGAACTCTTGCTTAGAATACTACAGGATTATTTAACTATAAAATCCTTTTCTAGTGTTTATTCTATACACTAAAGCTGTGTTAGTCTTCAACATGACATAGTGGAAAGAATGCATACTTTGGTGTTGAAAGACTCTATTTTGTTTCTCTGCTTAGCTATTTAATGACACTAGATCAATTACTTAATTTTTCTGAGCTCCATCTGTAAAGTGGGGATAAGTTACAGTCCCTAACTCACAACACATTTGTGATGAATAAAAGTAGTAGTCTCTGAAAAGCATTTAGTACAATGCCTGATACCTAACAAGTGCTCAATACTTAGAAGCTACTATTGGAACACCGTAAGAGTTAGTTGGAAAATGACTTCTTTTCTGATTTTCTCATTGTTCTCTTAAGACTCCATTTTTCTTGTGAACAGAAGACATTTCTTATTCATCTGGGTATCCACACAAACATGTGCAGTACAGCACATAAGGAAGCATTTATGCAATTTCATCTATTATAATTAAGGCAAAATCCCAATTTTACTATTTATTTTGCAGCTAAACATAAAGGGTGGAGGGATTGTTTCCAGATGGGGCAGTAGTGTAAACAAAGATGTGGAAACAGAGATCAGGGAGTAAAACATAGTAAACATCTACTCTGTGAAAAATCCACCAGCTGTGCCTCAAAAGATAATTTATGTAGGAAATCGAAGGGATATACTGTGGGAGGGGATTACAGAGAGGGTCCTGAAGGTCCTAGAGTGCTAGGCTATGTGTGCATGGCACTGGGGAGCTATCGGGAGTTTCTGAGCAGTGGGGGTGACTGAACTGGGAAAAAGAAACAATGTCCACCCATCTAGGTTGGAAAAAGACAGGGCACAATAGCTTAAGAACTCAGAACAAATCACCCAATTCTATTGCCCGAATTGTTCATCTTCTATGGGGCATGATGAATGCTGACTTTAGACTCCTTCCTTTGGTTCTGGCAGCAATTCAGTAGCTTAATCTTTTTCCAATCTCAGCTGTTGCCTAATAATCTGTTCCAGGCACAGAAATTTCATTAACTCCCCAATGATGTCCACAGGCTTTGACCATGGATTTCATCTGTTAAACGGCTTTTATTTTAGTTACTATACAAATTACCCTCTGCCTGAGGAAAAAAAAAAAAAAAAAAAGGGTGGGGTGGGAAATGGGGAGGAAGGAAGAGGGAATGGAGATAGAGGAGAAAAGAATGGCTGAAGCCCTTCTGCCCTTCTCAAACAACTTTCTTCATCTTAAAAATAGATGTCCAAAGGAGAAATTGGATTCTAAAAGCAATGACTCCATAATGAAGTGACCCCAAATCTTCTTACCGGTAGCTTAAGAGGGGGTTCCCCAGTTATGACCAGCATATTTGATTGTTTTATCATCCTGAGAAAACTATATTATACTTGGTATAAATGGAACTGTTACTGGTGCTAGAGATGTGGCAAGCATACGATGATTTTTGCCAAGTGTCGGAAGGAAGGAGACAGAAAGGTGGGGGAGGGTGAGAGGCTAGAGGAGTCTCACTGAAGGTCCCCTGCTTAAAACCACTGCCTCATTTCTGTGCACAGTCTACTGAATGATGCTGTCAGTTCAGAAAGAAACAGAAAATACGTTTTTTGGACAGCAGGCATTCCTCACAACTTTTCCTCTATAAAGCTTCTTCTAATTTGAAGAGTAAATTGCAACTTCCTCATGTGTTCCTATGGCACATCAAACCCCTTTCTCCTTTAATATCTCTTATCAAAATCCATCACACCATTCATTGCAATATCTGCCTTTTCATTTTTAGAAATTTATTTTTATTTTTATTATTATTATACTTTAAGTTCTAGGGTACATGTGCATAACGTGCAGGTTTGTTACATATGCATTTTTAGAAAATTTAAAGAATATTTTTATATTCTTTAAGAGCAAAGGTCAAGTTACATGAGATTAACACCAGTGCTATGGGAAGAAAAACTCTCTACTAGCAACATCATAGCTAATGACAGAATTTATTAATTGGTAGCCAAGGAAACCAGAAAAAATAGCAACAGGCTGAGCCAATTTTCGATTAAATAGAATAATGCATGTAAAGTGACTACTATAGGAACTAGGAGTCCAGTACCTGATGGTGCTGTCACTGAAGCAAGGGTCATTTTAATGGGCACAAATATATACTGTTTTCTGCTATTCAGGAACTTAGTTTAGCTACACACTTGGAAGCTTCTGAGGAAAGAGGTAGTAACTTAGGGTGGAGTGGGTGCCCTTAGGGTGTTGTTTGCCAGTTTGTTTATCTGCTTCGAAAATCTAGATTGCAATCCTACTTTATCTCTACCTAGGATCTGATTGCATTTGTAACACATAAGAAAATAGAGGGCTAATGCTGCTAATGCTACCATATGAGGTAGGTCCTCTCTCATTTTGGGTGATGCTTCCATGAAGACATTTAGAAAAGGTTGACTAAGCACATGTTAATTTCAGCATTGAGGACTTGCTTTCAAAATATTTCTCGTAACCATTTTTTAGATGAGTATTTTGTTTTGAAATAAAATGGCAGCCTATGAACATTTTCAATTAGGTAGTTTGAAATAGAATTCTTTGGGATTTTTCCTGCAGATAGAAGTTTTAGATATAGTGTCTTACACAAAACAGATGCCTATATTTTGATTATGTTATAATCAAACCAATTCTCATGTTTAGAAAGATAACTTTCATTAATAAATTATGAAAATAATGTTTTGTATTTTTATTTTATTTCTTATTTTTAAAATGACAGATACATGTATTTATTGCATAAAATATGATATTTTGAAACATAAACCTAGTGGATTAAATCTAGCTAATTAACATATGCATTACTTCACATAGTTATAATTTTTGTGGTGAGAACACTTAACACCTACTCTCTTGCATTTTTCAAGAATAATTATTACGCAGCAATAATACCATTCTGTATGGTATTTATGTTGTGCAGTAGATCTTTTGAACTTATTCCTTCTATCTAACTGAAATTGTGTATTATTTAAACATTTTCCAATCTACACCCACCACAACCATGCCTCCTCCTGTTAACCACTCTGTTTTCTCCTTCTATGATATCAACGTTTTTAGATTCCACATATGAATGAGACCATGCAGTATTTATTTATTTATTTATTTTTGACTGGCTTATTTCACTTAAAACAATGTCCTCCAGGTTCATTCATGTGGTTACAAATTACAGGATTCCTTTCAGGATTTTTTATGGCAGAATGATATTCCATTGTGTATATATATATATGACATTTTCTTTATCCATTCATCCACTGATGGACATTTAGGTTGATACCATATCATAGCTATTGTGAATAATACTGCAATAAACATGAAAGAGCAGATATATCTTTGGTGGACTGATTTCATTTCCTTGGATATATACCCAA
This sequence comes from Piliocolobus tephrosceles, assembly GCF_002776525.5. Lineage (NCBI taxonomy): Eukaryota > Metazoa > Chordata > Mammalia > Primates > Cercopithecidae > Piliocolobus > Piliocolobus tephrosceles. The sequence goes on along the minus strand of NC_045447.1, from coordinate 20,495,497 downwards.
TAGTGGAGTTGATATATCATATAATCGTTCTATTTTTAATTTTTTGAGGCAACTCCATAATATTTTTATAAAAGCTGCACTAATTTACATGCACATCAAAAGTTTCCAAGAGTTGCCTTTTCTCCACATTTTCATCAATCATTGTTATCTTTTATCTTTTTAATAATAGCCATTCTGACAGTCATTCTGACTGGTGTAGGATTATATATCATTGTGGTTTTCATTTACATTTCTCCGATGATTAATGGTGTTGAGCTTTTTTCATATAATTGTTGGCCATTTGTATTCATACTTTTGAGAAAAGTCTACTCAGGTCCTTTGTCTATTTTTTAATCAGATTATTTATTTTCTCTCTAATGGATTGTTTACATTCCTTATTTATCTTGAATATCAATGTCTTGTCAAGTGTATAGTTTGCAAATATTTTCTCTTATCCTACAGGTTTTCTTCACTCTGTTGATTATCCCCTTTGCTGTGAAGAAGCTTTTGAGTTTGATATAATCCTATTTACCTATTTTTGCTTTTGTTACCTGTGCTTTTAGGGTCATATTTACAAACTCATTGCCTAAACCAATGTCATAGAGCTTTCCCTATGTTTTCTTCTAGTAGTTTTATAGTTTTGGATCTTACATTTAAATCTTTATCCATTTTGAACTGATTTTTAATATGATATGAAATAAGGGTCTAATTTCATTCTTCTCTATGTGGATATCCAGTTTTCTCAATATCATTTATTAAAGAGACTGTCATTCCCCTTTGTGTGTTCTTGGCTACTTGGTGAAAAATGCATGAATTTGTTTCTGAGCTCTCTATTCTGTTTCATTGATATAAGTGTCTGTTTTTATGCCAGTATCGTGCTGTTTGGGTTACTCTAGCTTTGTAGTATATTTTGAAGTGACGTTGCATAATAGCTCTAGCTTTCTTCTTTTTACTTAAGATTGCTTTGGCTACTTTGGGTCTTTTGTTGTTCCGTACAAGTTTTAGGGTTGCTTTTTCTATTTCTGTGAAGAATGTCATTGATATTTTGATAGGAATTATGTTGAATCTGTAGATCACTTTGAGTAGTATGGATATTTAAAAAATATTAATTCTTTCAATCCACAAACATATCTTTCCATTTTATTTGTGTCTTTTTCCATTTCTTTCATCAAGGTTTTATAGATTTCAGTGTATAGATAATTCACCTTTTTTGTTAAATTTGTTCCTAAGTATTTTATTTTTGAAGCTATTTTAAATGGGATTGATTTCTTAATTTATTTTACAGATAGTTTGTTATTGCTGTATATGTAGAAATGCTGCTAATTTTTACATGTTGATTTTGTATCCTAAAACTTTACTCGATTATCTGTTCTAACATATTTAGATGGAGTCTTTAAAGTTTTCCATATGTAAGGTAATTTTGTCTGCAAAGACAATTTAACTTCTCACTTTTAAATATTTTAGGCTCTTATTTATTTAACTTGCCAAATTGCTCTGGCTAGGACTTCCAGTATTATGTTGAAAAAAAGTGGTGAGAATACGCATCTTTGTCTCGTTACAGATCTTAGAACAAAAGCTTTCAAGTTTTTCCTGTTAAGTATGCTAGCTGGTTTGGTCATATATGGTCTTTGTTGTGTTGAGGTACATTTCTTCCATAGCTAATTCAAGGGCTTTTATTATAACAGTGTCTTGGATTTTGTCTTTATCTGCCTCCATTGAAATGATCATATATAGCTTTTGTCCTTTATTCTGTTAATGTGGTGTACCACATTTATTTATCTGTGGATGTTGAACTACCCCTGCATCTCTGGGATGAGTCTCAGTTGATGATGGTGAGTGATATTTTTAATGTCCTGTTGAATTTGTTTTGATAATATTTTCTTTTTTTATTATTATTATACTTTAAGTTCTAGGGTACATGTGCACAACATGCAGGTTTGATACATAGGTAGACATGTACCATGTTGGTTTGCTGCACCCATCAACTCATCATTTACATTAGATATTTCTCCTAATGCTATCCCTCCCTCTGCCCCCTACCCCTCCATAGGCCCTGGTGTGTGATGTTCCCTGACCTGTGTCCAAGTGATCTCATTGTTCAATTCCCACCTACAAGTGAGAACAGGCAGTATTTGGTTTTCTGTCCTTGTGATAGTTTGCTGAGAATGACGGTTTCCAACTTCATCCATGTCCCTGCAAAGGACGTGAACTCATCCTTTTTTATGGCTGCATTGTACTCCATGGTGTATATGTGCCACATTTTATTAATCCAGTCTATCATTGATGGACATTGCATTGGTTCCAAGTCTTTGATACTGTGAATAAGTGCCACAATAAACATACATGTGCATGTGTCTTTATAGTAGCATGATTTATAATCCTTTGTGTATATACCCAGTAATGGGATTGCTGGGTCAAATAGTATTTCTAGTTCTAGATCCTTGAGGGATCGCCACACTGTCTTCCATAATGGTTGAACTAGTTTACACTCCCACCAACAGTGTGAAAGTGTTCCTATTTCTCCACATCCTCTCTAGTACATGTTGTTTCCTGACTTTTTAATGACTGCCATTCTAACTGGTGTGAGATGGTATCTCATTGTGGTTTTGATTTGCATTTCTCTGATGACCAGTGATGATGAGCATTTTTTTTATGTGTCTGTTGGTTGCATAGATGTCTTCTTTTGAGAAGTGTCTGCTCATATCCTTTGCCCACTTTTTGATGGGTTGTTTATTCTTGTAAACTTGTTTGAGTTCTTTGCAGATTCTGGATATCAGCCCTTTGTTTATGGGTACATTGCAAAAATTTTCTCCCATTCTGTAGGTTGCCTGTTCATTCTGATGATAGTTTCTTTTGCTGTGCAGAAGCTCTTTAGTTTAATTAAATACCATTTGCCTATTTTGGCTTTTGTTGCCATTGCTTTGGTGTTTTAGTCATAATTTCTTTGCCCATGCCTATGTCCTGAATGGCATTGCCTAGAATTTCTTCTAGGGCTTTTACGGTTTTAGGTCTAACATTTAAGTCTTTAATTCTTCTTAAATTAATTTTTGTATAAAGTGTAAGGAAGGGGTCCAGTTTCAACTTTCCACATATGGCTAGCCAGTTTTCACAGCACCATTTATTAAATAGGTAATCTTTTCCCATTTCTTGTTTTTGCCAGGTTTGTCAAAGATCAGATGGTTATAGATGTGTGGTGTTATTTCTGAGGCCTCTGTTCTGTTCCATTGGTCTATATATCTGTTTTGTTACCAGTACCATGCTGTTTTGGTTACCGTAGCCTTGTAGTATAGTTCGCAGTCAGGTAGTATGATGCCTCCAGCTTTGTTCTTTTTGCTTAGGATTGTCTTGGCAATTCAGGCTCTGTTTTTTGGTTCCATATAAACTTTAAAGCAGTTTTTTCCAATTCTGTGAAGAAACTCATTGGTAGCTTGATGGGGATGGTATTGAATCTATAAATTACCTTGGGCAACATGGCCACTTTTACGATATTGGTTCTTCCTATCCATGAGCATGAAATCTTCTTCCATTTGTTTGTGTCCTCTTTTACTTCCTTGAGCAGTGGTTTGTAGTTCTCCTTGAAGAGGTCCTTCACATCCCTTGTAAGTTGGATTCCTAGGTGTTTTATTCTCTTTGTGGTAATTGTGAATGGGAGTTCACTCATGATTTGGCTGTTATTGGTGTATGGGGGTGCTTGTGTTTTTTTTTTTTTTTTTGGCACAATGATTTTGTATCCTGAGACCTTGCTGAAGTTTCTTATCAGTTTAAGGAGATTTTGGACTGAGATGATGGGGTTTTCTGAATATACAATCATGTCATCTGCAAGCAGGGACAATTTGACTTCCTCTTTTCCTAACTGAATACCCTTTATTTCTTTCTCTTGCCTGATTGCTCTGGCCAGAACTTCTAACACTATGTTGAATAGAAGTGGTGAGAGAGGACATCCTTGTCTTGTGCCAGTTTTCAAAGGGAATGCTTCCAGTTTTTGCCTATTCAGTATGATATTAGTTGTGGGTTTGTCATAAATTGCTCTTATTATTTTGAGATATAGTCCATCAATACCTAGTTTATTGAGAGTTTTTAGCATGAAAGCCTGTTGAATTTTGTCAAAGGCCTTTTCTGCATCTATTGAGATAATCATGTGATTTTTGTCATTGGTTCTGTTTATGTGATGGATTATATTTACTGATTTGTGTATGTTGAACCAGCCTTGCATCCCAGGGATGAAGCCAGCTTGATCGTGGTGGATAAGCTTTTTGATGTGCTGCTGGATTTGGTTTGCCAGTATTTTATTGAGGATTTTCACATCAATGTTCATCAGGATTCTTGGTCTACAATTCTCTTTTTTTGTTAGGTCTCTGCCAGGCTTTGGTATAAGGATGATGTTGGCCTCATAAAATGAGTTAGGGAGGATTCCTTCTTTTGCTTTGATTGGAATAGTTTAGAAGGAATGGTACCAGCTCCTCTTTGTACCCTTGGTAGAATTTGACTGTGAATCGTCTGGTTCTGGACTTTGTTTTGGTTGGTAGGCTATTAATTATTGCCTCAATTTCAGAATCTGTTATTGGTCTATTCAGAGATTCAACTTATTCCCAGTTTGGTCTTGATAGGGTGTATGTATCCAGGAAATTATCCATTTCTTCTAGATTTTCTAGTTTATTTGCATAGAGGTGTTTATGGTATTCTCTGATGGTAGTTCGTATTTCTGTGGGATTGGTGGTGATATCCCCTTTATCATTTTTTATTGAGTCTCTTTGATTCTTCTCTCTTTTTTGTTTTATTAGTCTTGCTAGCGGTCTAGCTATTATGTTGATCTTTTCAAAAAACCAGCTCCTGGATTCATTGATTTTTTGAAGGGTTTTTTGTATCTCTAGCTGTTTCAGTTCTGCTCTGATCTTAGTTTTTCTTGCCTTCTGCTAGCATTTGAATTTGTTTGCTGTTGCTTCTCTAGTTCTTTTAATTGTGATGTTAGGGTGTCTGTTTGAGACTTTTCCTACTTTCTTTTGTGGGCATTTAGTTCTATGAATTTCCCTCTACACACTGCTTTAAATGTGTCCCAGAGATTATGGTACATTATGTCTTTGTTCTCATTGGTTTCAAAGAACATCTTTATTTCTGCCTTTATTTCATTATTTACCCCATAGTTATTCTGGAGCAAGTTGATCAGTTTCTAAGTAGTTGTGCAGTTTTGAGTGAGTTTCTTAATCCTGAGTTCTAATTTGATTGCACTGTGGTCTGAGAGACAGTTTGTTGCGATTTTGTTCTTTTACATTTCCTGAGGAATGCTTTACTTCCAATTATGTGGTCAATTTTATAATAGGTGCAATGTGGTGCTGAGAAGAATGTATATTCTGAGAAGTATGTATATTTCAGGTGGAGACTTCTGTAGATGTCTGTTGCGTCTGCTTGGTGCAGAGCTGAGTTCAAGTCCTGGATATCCTTGTTAACCTTCTGTCTCGCTGATCTGTCTAATATTGACAGTGGGGTGTTAAAGTCTCTAATTATTATTGTGTGGGAGTCTAAGTCTCTTTGTAGGTCTCTAAGGACTTGCTTTATGAATCTGGATGCACCTGTATTGGGTGCATATATATTTAGGATAGTTAGCTCTTCTTGTTGCATTGATCCCTTTACCATTATGTAATGCTCTTCTTTGTCTCTTTTGATCTTTGTTGTTTTAAAGTCTGTATTATCAGAGACTAGGATTGCAACCCCAGCTTTTTATTTATTTTCTTTTTATTTTTTTATTTATGTATTTTTTTTTTTTTTTTTTTTTTTTTTTTGGTTTCCATTTGCTTAGTAGATCTTCCTCTATCCCTTTATTTTGAACCTACATGAATCTTTGCACATGAGATGGGTCTCCTGAATACAGCACACTGATGGGTCTTGACTCTTTATCGAATTTGCCAGTCTGTGTCTTTTAATTGGAGCATTTAGACCATTCACATTTATGGTTTATATTGTTATGTGTGAATTTGATCCTGTCACTATGACATTAGGTGGTTATTTTGCCCGTTAATTGATGCTGTTTCTTCATAGCACTGATGGTCTTTACAATTTGGCATATTTTTACAGTGGCTGGTACTGGTTACTGGTTGTTTCTTTCCGTGTTTAGTACTTCCTTCAGGAGCTCTTGCAAGGCAGGTCTGGTGGTGACAAAATCTCTCAGCATTTGCTTGTCTGTAAAGGATTTTATTTCTCCTTCACTTATGAAGCTTAGTATGACTGGATATGGAATTCTGGATAGAAAATTCTTTTCTTTAAGAATGTTGAATATTGGCCCCCACTCTCTTCTGACTTGTAGGGTTTCTGCTGAGAGATCTGCTGTTAGTCTGATGGGCTTCTTTTTGTGGGTAACTTGACCTTTCTCTCCAGCTGTCCTTAACATTTTTTTTTTTTATTTCAACCTTGGTGAATCTGACAAGTATGTGTCTTGAAGTTGCTCTTTTTGAGGAATATCTTTGTACTGTTCTCCATATTTCCTGAATTTGAATGTTGGCCTGCTTTGCTAGGTTGGGGAAGTTCTCCTGGATAATATCCTGAAGAGTGTTTTCCAACTTTCTTCCATTCTCCCCATCACTTTCAGGTACACCAATCAAACACAGATTTAGTCTTTTCACATAGTCCCATATTTCTTGGAGACTTTCTTAATTTCTTTTTACTCTTTTTTCTCTAACCTTATCTCCTTGCTTTATTTCATTAATTTGATCTTCAGTGACTGATACTCTTTCTTCTACTTGATCGAATCAGCTATTGAAGCTTGTGCATACATCATGAAGTTCTCATGCCATGGTTTTCAGCTCCATCAGGTCATTTAAGGTCTTCTCTACACTGTTTATTCTAGTTAGTCATTCATCTAACCTTTTTTCAAGGTTTTTAGCTTCCTTGTGATGGGTTAAAACATGCTCTTTTAGCTTGGAGAAGTTTGTTATTACCGACCTTTTGAAGCCTACTTCTGTCAACTTGTCAAAGTCATCCTCCATCCAGCTTTGTTCCATTGTAGGCGGGAAGCTGCAATGCTTTGGAGAAGAAGAGGTGCTCTGACTTTTAGAATTTTCAGCTTTTCTGCTCTGGTTTCTCCCCATCTTTGTGGTTATGTTTAGTTTTTGATGTTGTTCACCCACAGATGGGTTTTTGGTGTAGATGTCCTTTTTGTTGATGTTGATGCTATTCTTTTCTGTTTGTTAATTTTCCTTCTAACAGTCAGGTCCCTCAGCTGCAGGTCTGTTGGAGTTTGCTGGAGGTTCACTCCAGACCCTGTTTGCCTGTGTATCACCAGCAGAAGCTGCAGAACAGCAAATATTGCAGAACAGCAAATATTGCTGCCTGATCCTTCCTCCAGAAGCTTCGTCCTAGAGAGGCACCCACATATATGAGATGTCTGTTGGCCCCTACTGGGAAGTTGCTCTCAGTTAGTCTAAATGGGGGTCAGGGAACCACTTGAGGAGGGAGTCTGTCCATTCTCAGAGCTCAAACGGTGTGTTGGGAGAACCACTGCTCTCTTCAGAGCTCTCAGACAGGGTCGTTTAAGTCTGCAAAAGTTGTCTGCTGCCTTTTGGTCAGCTAAGCCCTGCCCACGGAGGTGAAGTCTAGAGGCAGTAGGCCTTGCTGAGCTGCAGTGGGCTCTGCCCAGTTTGAGCTTCCTGACCACTTTGTTTACCCACTCAAGCCTCAGTCATGGTAGACTCCCCTCCCCCAGTCAGGCTGCCTCCTCGCAGTTCCATCTCAGACTGCTGCGCTAGCAGTGAGCAAGGCTCCATGGGGATGGGACTCACTGAGCCAGGCACAGGTGAGAATATCCTTGTCTGGAGGTTGCTAAGACCTTGGGAAAAGCACAGTATTTGGGTGGGAGTGTCCCATTTTTCCAGATACAGTCTGTCACAGCTTCCCTTGGCTAGGAAAGGGAAATGCCCCAACCCCTTGTGCTTCTGGGTGAGGTGATGCCTCGTCCTGCTTCAGATTGCCCTCCGTGGGCTGCACCCACTGTCCAAGACGTCCCAATGAGATGAACCAGCTACTTCAGTTGGAAATGCAGAAATCACCCATCTTCTGTGTTGATCACACTATGGCTGCAGATTGGAGCTGTTCCTATTTGGCCATCTTGGAAGGGATCACCGAGTTTGATAATATTTTCTTGAGAATATTTGTGTCTATGTTCACCAGGGATACTGAACTATAATTTTTTGTTTCTTATGGTATTCCTGTCTGGATTTGGTATCAGGAAAATGCTGGGTTTATAAACTGGTTGCAAGTATTTCATTCTCTTCAATTTTTGGGGAGAGATCGAAAAAAATTGATATTCTTTTCTAAATGTTTGGAAGAAATCAAGAGTGAATTCAACTGGCCTTGGGTTTTTCTTTGATAGGAGGCTTTTTATTACTGATCAATATCCTTACAGAATGTTGGTCTATTCCAATTTTTTATTTCCTTTAATTTACTCTTGGTAGGTCATTTATCTCAAATAATTTGTCCTTATTCTAGGTAATCCAATTTGTTTACATGTAAATTCATGGAGTTTATTGTTGTTGTTGTTGTTTGTTTGTTTGTTTTTGGACAGTATCTCACTCTGTTGCTTAACCTAGAGTGCAGTGGTGTGACCTCGACTCACTGCAACATCCAACTCCCAGGTCCCAGTGGTTCTCGTGCCTCAGCCTCCTGAGTAGCTGGAATTACAGCCATGCACCACCACATGCAGGCTAATTTTTGTATTTTCGGTAGAGGTAAGATTTCACTATGTTGGCCAGGCTGGTCTTGAACTCCTGATCTCAAGTGATCCACCTGCCTCGGCTTCCCAAATTGCTGAGATTACAGGCATGAGCCGCCATGCCTGTTCTGTTTACATGTAAATGTTAGTAATGGTCTCATTCATTTCTTTGTATCTCTATGGTATCAGTGGTAATGTTTCTTTTTTAAAAAATGTATACATTTAAGGGGTAAACACACAGTTTTGTTACATGCATATATTGCATGGTGGTAAAGTTTTGGCTTCTGGTGTATCCATCACCTGAATAATGTACATTGTACCTATTAATTAATTTCTCATCACCTTAACCTTTTCTGCCCCCTCAGCCTTCCAGATCTCCAATGTTTATTCTCCCATACCCTATGTTCATATGTATACACATGATTTAGCTCTGACTTATAAGTGAGAATATGTGGTAGTTGACTTTCTGTTCTTGACATAATGGCTTTCTATTCACAACATAATGGCTTCCTATGCACAACATAATGGCTTCCAGTCCCATCCATGTTGCTGCAAAATACTTTATTTGTTATTTTTTATTTTAAAAAATACTGAGTACTATTCCATTTGAGTGTGATTATGCTATTCATTTGAGACTCAGTAAGAGATATTTTTCTGTTTGCATTCTATTTTATCTTTCTTCCCCATTCTTATTAATATTGTCTTGGTGATGTGAAAAATTAATCTGGTGCCAAAGGTAAGGCTATGCAGAAAGCTATACATAGATAAGTATTACTACACCCACATCCTTTTTACCTAACTCCCACTCAATGCCACTGGTCACCAATCACACCAGTCTCTGAGTTCTCCTTTCTTTGATTCTTTGTGCACAGTTCTAAACTGTGAATGCACATCAGAATTTGCTGGTGTGTGTGCATGCTCACTTGTACATGTCTGCACATATTTTCTAACCCAGAAGCTTTCTATTTTTTTTTTTTTTTTTTTTTTTTTGCTTTTAAAAGATCCCCAGATAACATCTATCCAAACTAAAAAGAGAACACAGTCTGGTGGACATGAGGGCATTTATATGACTAACATAATAAAATATTTAAAACAGTTTTCCACAGTGAGGAGAACAGATCCCCAGGTGATTTTAATACACAGCCAATAGAGAAAACAACTGTTTTGGGTGATACACAATGAGGTTATTTATCTGGAATTGTATCAGTCACTATTGTTATCATAGGAGGAACCACCTGACAAAGAAGCCAACAGGTGAAGAAGGAAAATACTGATCCATTGAATTTACTCTACACTCAAAGTCACACCCATGTCTGGATTCTTCTTTTACATAAGTTGGGGAATTTCCCCCATAAATAAACTAGTTTTTATGTATACTTAATGGTTTTATTTTCTTGTTTCAACATATGTTTCTGCCTAGAATGGTCTATGTTCTCCTTCTCCTCTTTTATTTTGAGTATAGTTTGTGTTAAATAATCCCTATGACTTCAAGTTAGATGCCCCCTTTTCTAGAAACCTTTCTATGCTATCCTCACCACATTCTTCATCACCTGTTTGGGTTGTATGCATATCTTCTGTGCTCTCTAGCAACTTGTGCACATGGCTATTATTATACGGGGCAATATTGCTTTGTCACTGTATTTTCCTTGCACTGTGAGGTCCTTGTATGCTTAGATTGCTTCTTATCCATCCTGTATAATATAGGAAAGAGGGACAAGCTGCCTTAATTTGACTTTAAGAATAAATTGACTTAAGAATCGGTCATAATTTCTTTTTGGAATAATTACTGTCTTTGAGAGGAAAAAATAGCATTGCGATGAATATGTCTAAATGTGTGATGCTTAAGAAGGAGACATAAATGATGATAGGAAATGGTTATGGGTATCATTTATCAGAGTTATAGAAGTGTGGAAGATGCCATAGAATCATGCCAGCAGATGTGGCCTGGGTAAGTGTTAGTCAGTCATACATTTCCAATGGTAGGCTAGAAAAGAAAATATTTAGATTTTAGTCATATATTAATTATGTTGTGATACATCTATTCCCATCCCAGTCCTGCCACACAAACCTTTTACAACAAAAAAAAGTCTGCTATACACAGTAACCCTAAAGTAATGCTGCTATGGAAAAATAAAGTAAGTTCGGTCACCTACAGCAAATACAAATTAGGGCAGAAAAAAAATGGTAGGAGCTATGACAACAAAAGAAGCAGTGATGAGAAACGTAAATTTGATGAAACCAGAGGAAATTTGAATTAGCTCAGGATAAAGGCAAACTCACCTTCCCCAAACTCAAGAGTGGTTGAGAAATGTGGACACCTAAAAAGTAGATTTAATGCCTTATTTTTAAAATCAACTGTATCAAGTTGTAATTTGCATGCAATAAATTGCACCCATTTTGAGTATACAGTGTGATGATTCTTAATAAGTTGGTACACCTGTGTAAGCACCACCATAATCCTGGTATGAAATATTTTTCTCACCTCAAAAGGTTTCTTTTTTTTTTTAATTTTTTTTATTATTATTATGCTTTAAGTTCTAGGGTACATGTGCATAACGTGCAGGTTTGTTACATATGTATACTTGTGCCATGTTGGTGTGCTGCACCCATCAACTTGTCAGCACCCATCAACTCATCAATTACATCAGGTATAACTCCCAATGCAATCCCTCCCCACTCCCCTCTCCCCATGATAGGCCCCGGTGTGTGACGTTCCCCTTCCCGAGTCCAAGTGATCTCATTGTTCAGTTCCCACCTATGAGTGAGAACATGCGGTGTTTGGTTTTCTGTTCTTGTGATAGTTTGCTAAGAATGATGGTTTCTAGCTGCATCCATGTACCTACAAAGGACACAAACTCATCCTTTTTTAAGGCTGCATAATATTCCATGGTGTATATGTGCCACATTTTCTTCATCCAGTCTGTCACTAATGGACATTTGGGTTGATTCCAAGTCTTTGCTATTGTGAATAGTGCCGCAATAAATATACGTGTGCATGTGTCTTTATAGCAGCATGATTTATGATCCTTTGGGTATATACCCAGTAATGGGATGGCTGGGTCATATGGTACATCTAGTTCTAGATCCTTGAGGAATCGCCATACTGTTTTCCATAATGGTTGAACTAGTTTACAATCCCACCAACAGTGTAAAAGTGTTCCTATTTCTCCACATCCTCTCCAGCACCTGTTGTTTCCTGACTTTTGAATGATTGCCATTCTAACTGGTGTGAGATGGTTTTGATTTGCATTTCTCTGATGGCGAGTGATGATGAGCATTTTTTCATGTATCTGTTGGCTGTATGAATGTCTTCTTTTGAGAAATGTCTGTTCATATCCTTTCCCCACTTTTTGATGGGGTTGTTTGTTTTTTTCTTGTAAATTTGTTTGAGTTCTTTGTAGGTTCTGGATATTAGCCCTTTGTCAGATAAGTAGATTGCAAAAATTTTCTCCCATTCTGTGGGTTGCCTGTTCACTCTGATGGTAGTTTCTTTTGCTGTGCAGAAGCTCTTTAGTTTAATTAGATCCCATTTGTCAGTTTTGGCTTTTGCTGTCGTTGCTTTTGGTGTTTTAGACATGAAGTCCTTGCCCATGCTTATGTCCTGAATGGTACTACCTAGGTTTTCTTCTAGGGTTTTTATGGTATTAGGTCTAACATTTAAGTTTCTAATCCATCTTGAATTAATTTTCGTATAAGGAGTAAGGAAAGGATCCAGTTTCAGTTTTTTACTTATGGCTAGCCAATTTTCCCAGCACCATTTATTAAATAGGGAATCCTTTCCCCATCTCTTGTTTTTGCCAGGTTTGTCAAAGATCAGATGGTTGTAGATGTCTGGTATTATTTCTGAGGGCTCTGTTCTGTTCCATTGGTCTATATCTCTGTTTTGGTACCAGTACCATGCTGTTTTGGTTACTGTAGCCTTGTAGTATAGTTTGAAGTCAGGTAGCATGACGCCTCCAGCTTTGTTCTTTTGTCTTAGGATTGTCTTGGCAATACGGGCTCTTTTTTGGTTCCATATGAACTTTAAAGCAGTTTTTTCCAATTCTGTGAAGAAACTCATTGGTAGCTTAATGGGGATGGCATTGAATCTGTAAATAACTTTGGGGAGTATGGCCATTTTCACGATATTGATTCTTCCTATCCATGAGCATGGTATGTTCTTCCATTTGTTTGTGTCCTCTTTGATTTCACTGAGCAGTGGTTTGTAGTTCTCCTTGAAGAGGCCTTTACATCCCTTGTAAGTTGGATTCATAGGTATTTTATTCTCTTTGAAGCAATTGTGAATGGAAATTCATTCATGATTTGGCTCTCTGTTCGTCTGTTACTGGTGTATAAAAATGCTTGTGATTTTTGCACATTAATTTTGTATCCTGAGAGTTTGCTGAAGTTTCGTATCAGCTTAAGGAGATTTTGGGCTGAGACAATGGGGTTTTCTAAATATACCATCATGTCATCTGCAAACAGGGACAATTTGACTTCTTCTTTTCCTAACTCTATACCCTTGATTTCTTTCTCTTGCCTGATTGCCCTAGCCAGAACTTCCAACACTATGTTGAATAGGAGTGGTGAGAGAGGGCATCCCTGTCTTGTGCCAGTTTTCAAAGGGAATTTTTCCAGTTTTTGCCCATTCAGTATGATGTTGGCTGTGGGTTTGTCATAAATAGCTCTTATTATTTTGAGGTACGTTCCATCAATACCGAATTTGTTGAGCATTTTTAGCATGAAGGGCTGTTGAATTTTGTCAAAGGCCTTTTCTGCATCTATTGAGATAATCATGTGGTTCTTGTCTTTGGTTCTGTTTATATGCTGGATTATTTTTATTGATTTGCGAATGTTGAACCAGCCTTGCATCCCAGGGATGAAGCCCACTTGATCATGGTGGATAAGCTTTTTGATGTGCTGCTGAATCCGGTTTGCCAGTATTTTATTGAGGATTTTTGCATCGATGTTCATCAGGGATATTGGTCTAAAATTCTCTTTTTTTGTTGTGTCTCTGCCAGGCTTTGGTATTAGGATGATGTTGGCCTCATAAAATGAGTTAGGGAGGATTCCCTCTTTTTCTATTGATTGGAATAGTTTCAGAAGGAATGGTACCAGCTCCTCCTTGTACCTCTGGTAGAATTCAGCTGTGAATCCATCTGGTCCTGGAATTTTCTTGGTTGGTAGGCTATGAATTATTGCCTCAATTTCAGAGCCTGCTATTGGTCTATTCAGGGATTCAACTTCTTCCTGGTTTAGTCTTGGAAGAGTGTACGTGTCCAGGAAATTATCTATTTCTTCTAGATTTTCTAGTTGATTTGCATAGAGGTGTTTATAGTATTCTCTGATGGTAGTTTGTATTTCTGTGGGGTTGGTGGTGATATCCCCTTTATCATTTTTTATTGCGTCTATTTGATTCTTTTCTTCTTTATTAGTCTTGCTAGCAGTCTGTCAATTTTGTTGGTCTTTTCAAAAAACCAACTCCTGGATTCATTGCTTTTTTGGAGGGTTTTTTGTATCTCTATCTCCTTCAGTTCTGCTCTGATCTTAGTTATTTCTTGCCTTCTGCTAGCTTTTGAATGTGTTTGCTCTTGCCTCTCTAGTTCTTTTAATTGTGATGTTAGAGTGTCAATTTTAGATCTTTCCTGCTTTCTCTTGTGGGCATTTAGTGCTATAAATTTCCCTCTACACCCTGCTTTAAATGTGTCCCAGAGATTCTGGTATGTTGTATCTTTGTTCTCATTGTTTTCAAAGAACATCTTTATTTCTGCCTTCATTTTGTTATGTACCCAGTAGTTGTTCAGGAGCAGGTTGTTCAGTTTCCATGTCGTTGAGGGGTTTTGATTGAGTTTTTTAGTCCTGAGTTCTAATTTGATTGCACTGTGGTCTGAGAGACAGTTTGTTATAATTTCTGTTCTTGTACATTTGCTGAGGAGTGCTTTACTTTCAATTATGTGGTCAATTTTGGCATAAGTGTGATGTGGTGCTGAGAAGAATGTATATTCTGTTGATTTGGGGTGGAGAGTTCTATAGATGTCTATTAGGTCTGCTTGGTGCAGAGATGAGTTCAATTCCTGGATATCCTTGTTAACTTTCTGTCTCGTTGATCTGTCTAATGTTGACAGTGGAGTGTTGAAGTCTCCCATTATTATTGTATGGGAGTCTAAGTCTCTTTGTAAGTCTCTAAGGACTTGCTTTATGAATCTGGGTGCTCCTGTAGTGGGTGCATATATATTTAGGATAGTTAGCTCTTCCTGTTGAATTGATCCCTTTACCATTATGTAATGGCCTTCTTTGTCTCTTTTAATCTTTGATGGTTTAAAGTCAGTTTTATCAGAGACTAGGATTGCAACCCTTGCTTTTTTTTTGTTCTCCATTTGCTTGGTAGATCTTCCTCCATCCCTTTATTTTGAGCCTATGTATGTCTCTGCATGTGAGATGGCTCTCCTGAATACAGCAGACTGATGGGTCTTGACTCTTTATCTGGTTTGCTAGTCTGTGTCTTTTAATTGGAGCATTTAGTCCATTTACATTTAAGGTTAATATTGTTATGTGTGAACTTGATCCTGCCATTATGATATTAACTGGTTATTTTGCTCGTTAGTTGATGCAGTTTCTTCCTAGCCTCGATGGTCTTTACATTTTGGCATGTTTTTGCAATGGCTGGTACCGGTTGTTCCTTTCCATGTTTAGGGCTTCCTTCAGGGTCTCTTGTAAGGCAGGCCTGGTGGTGACAAAATCTCTAAGCATTTGCTTATCTGTAAAGGATTTTATTTCTCCTTCGCTGATGAAACTTAGTTTGGCTGGATATGAAATTCTGGGTTTAAAATTCTTTTCTTGAAGAATGTTGAATATTGGCCCCCACTCTCTTCTGGCTTGTAGAGTTTCTGCATAGAGATCTGCTGTTAGTCTGATGGGTTTCCCTTTGTGGGTAACCCGACCTTTCTCTCTGGCTGCCCTTAAGATTTTTTCCTTCATTTCAACTTTGGTGAATTTGGCAATTATGTGTCTTGGAGTTGCTCTTCTCGAGGAGTATCTTTGTGGCATTCTATGCATTTCCTGAATTTGAATGATGGCCTGCCCTACTAGGTTGGGGAAGTTCTCCTGGATGATATCCTGAAGAGTGTTTTCCAACTTGGTTCCATTTTCCCCCTCACTTTCAGGCACCCCAATCAGACCTAGATTTGGTATTTTTACATAATCCCATACTTCTTGCAGGCTTTGTTCATTTCTTTTTCTTCTTTTTTCTTTTGGTCTCTCTTCTCGCTTCATTTCATTCATTTGATCCTCAGTCGCTGATACTCTTCTTCCAGTTGATTGAGTCGGTTACCGAAGCTTGTGCATTTGTCACGTATATCTCGTGTCATGGTTTTCATCTCTGTCATTTCATTTATGACCTTCTCTTCATTAATTATTCTAGGTATCAATTCTTCCACTCTTTTTTCAAGATTTTTAGTTTCTTTGCACTGGGTACGTAATTACTCCTTTAGCTCTGAGAAGTTTGATGGACTGAAACCTTCTTCTCTCATCTCGTCAAAGTCATTCTCTGACCAGCTTTGATCCATTGCTGGTGATGAGCTGCGTTCCTTTGCAGGGGGAGATGCGCTCTTATTTTTTGAATTTCCAGCTTTTCTGCCCTGCTTTTTCCCCATCTTTGTGGTTTTATCTGCCTCTGGTCTTTGATGATGGTGACGTACTGATGGGGTTTTGGTATAGGTGTCCTTCCTGTTTTATAGTTTTCCTTCTAACAGTCAGGACCCTCAGCTGTAGGTCTGTTGGAGATTGCTTGAGGTCCACTCCAGACCCTGTTTGCCTGGGTATCAGCAGCAGAGGCTGCAGAAGATAGAATACTGCTGAACAGCGAGTGTACCTGTCTGATTCTTCCTTTGGAAGCTTCTCTCGGGGGTGTACTCCACCGTGTGAGGTGTGGGGTGTCAGTCTGCCCCTAGTGGGGGATGTCTCCCAGTTAGGCTACTCAGGGGTCAGGGACCCACTTGAGCAGGCAGTCTGTCCCTTCTCAGATCTCAACCTCCATGTCGGGAGATCCACTGCTCTCTTCAAAGCTATCAGACAGAGTTGTTTGCATCTGCAGAGGTTTCTGCTGCTTTTTTGTTGTTGTTGTTGTTGTTGTTGTTGTTTAGCTGTGCCCTGTCCCCAGAGGTGGAGTCTACAGAGACAGGCAGGCTACCTTGAGCTGCTGTGAGCTCCACCCAGTTCGAGCTTCCCAGCAGCTTTGTTTACCTACTTAAGCCTCAGCAATGGCGGGCGCCCCTCCCCCAGCCTCGCTGCTGTCTTGCGGTTAGATCGCAGACTGCTGTGCTAGCAGTGAGGGAGGTTCCACGGGCGTGGGACCCTCCCAGCCAGGTGTGGGAAATAATCTCCTGGTGTGCCCATTTGCTTAAAGCGCAGTATTGGGGTGGGAGTTACCCGATTTTCTAGGTGTTGTGTTTCTCAGTTCCCCTGGCTAGGAAAAGGGATTCCTTTCCCCCTTGCACTTCCCAGGTGAGGTGATGCCTCGCCCTGCTTTAGCTCTCGCTGGTTGGGCTGCAGCAGCTGACCAGCACCGATTGTCCAGCACTCCCTAGTGAAATGAACCCAGTACCTCAGTTGAAAATGCAGAAATCACCGGTCTTCTGTGTCACTCGCGCTGGGAGTTGGAGACTGGAGCTGTTTCTTTTTGGCCATCTTGCTCCGCCCCACCTCAAAAGGTTTCTTTGGCTCTTCCTTGTTAGTCACTCCACCCAACCCACTTCCCTATGGTACCAATCAACCATGAGTTTGCTTTGTGGCACTGTAGAGTAGATGTGTCATTTTTGTTTAAATTTCTAAGCACCTGCCAAACAGTTTTCCAAGGAGATTGTGCCATTTGACATTCTCACCTGCATATATGGGAACTCTAATTATTCTAAAAATTCATCAACACTTGGTACTGTCAGTGTCTTTTTAATTTTAGTCATTCTTGTGGGTATATGTTTTAATTCTATTAAACATATATGTATGTATATGTGGACACCTTTTAGTACTAGTACCATATGTAAATTAAAGGGAATAACTTAGTTGATACAAAATTTGATCAAGTCTTTAAAAATACTCCCAACTGTCCTTCCCCTCCTTATAGGTACCCACCATCATTTCTATCAAGAGATGCAGTTTATGTCCCCCCCTCTTTAACCTGGTCTGGCATCATGACTGGCTTTAACCAACAAAATGTAACAGAAGTGATATTCTGGGACTTTTGAAGACAAGACTTCATAAGACTGACAATTTCCACTTCCTAACTCTAGAAATTCATATGTTATCCTGTTAGAAATCCAACCCACATGGAGGCTATATGGTGAAGAACTGAGACACCCTGGTTGACTGCCCTGACTAAGCTCTGAATAGGCCATCAGCCAGCACTATGTGAGGGAATCATCTTAGACATCCCAGCCCTGACCCCAGATGACTAAACTCCGTTGACAGAAGAACCAACTGAATCCACTCAACCCACAACTTTGAGAGATAATAAAGTGGTTGTTTTAAGCCACTGAGTTTTGGGGTAATGTGTTATATATGGACAGAAAACCAAACCACTTGTGTACAAAGTTCCTAGCTTAGGGCTCAATAAATATTTGTTTAATTAATACATGAATCATTTAACATACATATTTTTGTGTACTTAGCACTGTGTTAAATATTCCAGTACTGCTATTTGTCTTGAGAAAAATAAAAAGCACCCAGCATGGTGACATGTAGCTTTAATCCTAGCTACTTGGGAGGCTGAGGCAGGAGGCTTGCTTTAATCCAGGAGTTTGAGACCAGCCTGAACAACATAACAAGACTCTATTTCAAAACATGAAATACAAGGAGATTGCTTTCTCACTTTTCATACTATTATAGCATTTGTTTACAACATTTAGGAATCATTTGACTATAAATCAATGACCTTCATTTGGCCTATGTCAAGATCTCTTTTTCCCATTCAGGCCTCATTAGGAGCCTGAAATACTTTCCCTAGTCTCCAGGTACAGTGTATCCCCCACAATTTATTCACAAATGCAGCCCTTGTAGTGCCTAGGAATCCAACAATACCTGCTTCTTGAATAACAGTGGAAACATGACCTATTTCAGTTATGTCAGCAGAGATTTTGTCTTGCAACAGTTCATTCTTTGAGTAAATGAGGTGCAATCTTGAATAGCTGGAGGATAGTAAATTTACAGTTGTTGGAGCTATTCCAGCAGCCCCCATCACCCACTACTCAGTGGCAGTTTACAGGCCATTGTGACAGATTAAGTCCAAAAAGAGCATAGCAATTACAGCTTCCTTGATGCCCAGAGCACAAGATGCCCTTTTTACCTCTTTTGAGAATGAAAGAGACAGAATGAACTACCGTAATGCACACTGCCCTGACTGTGTTTGTATCCTTTCTATTCCCGCAACAAGGAACATTGGAGGCTCATGAATGGTTTGAGCTGGATGAAACCTAGGTTTGTATCCTTCCTATTCCTGCAACAAGGACCACTGGAGGCTCATGAATGGTTTGAGCTGGATGAAACCTAGTGCAGTCCAAACTCTTCAGTTATTAGGTGAGGAAAAAAGGCCCGGGAGGTTAAGTGATGCTTGGCTAATCATACAGGGAATTAGGAGAACAGCTTGGACACATGTGGGGTCACTAGGATTTTAATCATATGTCCCTTCTATTTCAAGATACTGTCTCTCTGCTTTTCTGGTACTTAAGGCTTGTTTTCAATAGCTACTCATGCTTTGGAAGGGATCTGAAATTTCCTTCAGAGGGTAGATCATAGGGATGGAGATATGTAGCAGAACCATCTCTAAATCCTTGTCACCTTCCCATTACTAGCAATGCCTTATCTATCTAACCTCATTCATTCAGCCAAGTCACATAGGTGACTGATACGTGGAAAGCCCTACAGAAGATGTTTCGGGGGATATAAAATTGTAGAACACCATTTTCTGGGTTTGATAAGTTTGTATTTGGTGCAGAGTGATAATAAATATTCAATTATCTACAATAAAAATCAGTATGTGATAAATGTTCTATGCATGTGATAATTAAGTTTAATTAAACATTCCAATTAAATAAGCGCTAAATTCTTTCCACAAAACAGCTGAAGTCATACAGTGTTTGTAGATATCATACAAAGTGCACTTTCCCTCAAGTCCTGCCACCTAAAGTATGTGCCCTGGACAGGAGCTTCAGCACCATGGAGGGGAGGTTGTTAGAAATGCAAATTCTCAGGCTGCACCCTAATCCCATTGAATCAGAATCTATGCTTTAACAAGATCCTAGGAGGCTTGTGCCCATATTAACTTTCAAGAAACCTAAAATGGAGGAAAAAGCAGAGAAAAGAGGAATGGATTTTTGTCTGGTGTAATTAAGGAAGACCCCACAGCAGAGGGCAGCAGATTGACGTGCTCATCAGGGCTCTTGTATCAGAGAACAGGATTCAGCTGGAGAAAGTTGGGTACATTATTTACATATTTTTATTCATAAAATGGGCATAGGATAGGCATGGTAGCT
This sequence comes from Piliocolobus tephrosceles, assembly GCF_002776525.5. Taxonomy (NCBI): domain Eukaryota; kingdom Metazoa; phylum Chordata; class Mammalia; order Primates; family Cercopithecidae; genus Piliocolobus; species Piliocolobus tephrosceles. The sequence continues at coordinate 20,475,319 of NC_045447.1, read as the reverse complement.
TGTACTTGTAATCCTAGCATTTTTGGTGGCTGAAGCAGGAGAATTGTTGAGGCCAGGAGTTTGAGACCAGCTTGGGCAACACAGTGAGACCCTGTTGCTACAAAAAATACAAAAAACCAAACTGGACATGGCAGTGCATACCTATAGTCCTAGCTACTCAAGAGGCTGATGTGAGAGGACTCCTTGAGCCAGGAGATTCAAAACTGCAGTGACCAGTCTTGCCTCAGCGAGGGTGCACTACAACCTGGGTGACAAAGTAAGACCTCACCACTATTAAAAAAAGAAAAAAGAAAAAGAAGAAAAGCAAAAAGAAGACAGGGCACGGTGGCTCATGCCTGAAATCCCAGCACTTTGGGAGGCCGAGGTGGGAGGATCATGAGGTCAGGAGATCGAGACCATCCTGGCTAACACGGTGAAACCCTGACTCTACTAAAAAATACAAAAAATATTAGCCGGGCTTGGTGGTGGGCACCCAGCTACTCGGGAGACTGAGGCAGGAGAATGGCGTGAACCCGGGAGGTGGAGCTTGCAGTGAGCTGGGATCGCGCCAATACACTCCAGCCTGGGTGACAGAGCAAGACTCCGTCTCAAAAAAGGAGAGAGAGAGAGAAAGAAAAAGAAAAAAACTGGCATAGAATTAGGGCCTAACTCCTAGGGTGCAAGAAAATGCTTAGTATGCGAAAGTACAGTAGGCACCAGGAATTAAAAGGTGGACATGAAAAAAGAGGAAATTCCACAGCATTGTTGCAACTGATAAGATGGAAGGAATAGGGTTGTGTTTAATATTAACCAGGCGGTTGCCTGGGTGATAATACTATTAGCAAAAGTAGGGAAGCTGAGGGGAAAGAAGTTCCATGGAGTGGAAGTTGGTGGTGGTGACCTCACTGCTGGTCTTTCCCTGGGAATTTGGGCTCTTGAGCGTCGCTCCATCTTGTCAATCTTTTGACTCCAGAGAATGTTCACGAATTAGTACAGCAGATGAGGAATAGATTCTTCCTCTCAATTCCATCCTTCTACTGTGCTCCCTGGGGACCCTTGAATATTTTCCTGAAATAGATACATAGCAGCCCTTAAACTCCACTGTAAAAAGGCTCCTTAAATGCAGCTCCATTTTTCATTCCACATAGCATTTTGCTTTATGCACATAGTCATGTAATGTAACGGATAATTCAGGGTTGATAAATTAGCAGCCAGGAAAGAGGCCTGTAAGGAGCGTCAGTAAGCCATTTAGTATTTGGTGAGTTCTGTAGAGCTTTGGTCTTTTCTCACACCCAGAGGTAGTAAATATCCCTCTCCGGGTGGTACTTGTAGAGAGTGCCTCTGCATTTTGATACTCCGAAGTGATTCCTGCAAACAACAGTTGTTTCACGTTTTAGACTAGAACTTCAGAGTCATATACAACTGGTGAGCTTTTCCCATTCATAGACTAGAGCCCAGGGAGGAGCCATCACTTCTCAAGTTTTTACTCAGGTTGTCTAAGGTGAGTTCTTTAAGCCAGATAATAGATTTATTTTCTTACTTTTCCTTTTTCCTTCTCCCATCTCTCTTTTCCCACTTCTGTCTCTGTCTCTATCCTTTTATGATTTCACTGCTGGTGAAAGGTTACTGATGTTAGGTAAATAGAACCATAAAATCAAATTAAGTCAGGATTAAATAGGGAGCATGCATTGAGAATATTTTCCTTTCTCTGTAATTGAGATGCAGTAGTCTGATTGTGTCCCTGTGTTATACCTCTGCAGGTTTAGGATCTGAGATCTCTGGTCAACCTTAAGCTCCATACGAATCTAAAATATGACATATCTGGGGGAAAAGGAACTAAATTAAAAGCATCTGATGCAAACATCGTCTCAGATGAAGGCTCAGATGAAGCTGATGATGATGAAACTTATATAATAGGAGAGAGGCTGGCTATTATGATTTTAAAGTTTCTTCTGACCCAAAGAGTTCACTTCTCTGGGAAAGTCATTTTACTAAATTTAGCAGCTCCAAGCTGTTAAATTGAAGAGAAACGGAAGATAAGGTGAGCTTTTTTTAAACTTGAAAATTGCATATGTGAGCTCTGAATTCGGTATCTTCATTCCTTCCGAATTGGCTCTGCCGTGATAGAAATAAGTGGTTGTATTTGAGGCTGTGAGGGATTATTTACAAAGGAAATCCACTTGCCTCACATTCCCTATCCTAATGGACTCTTTATTGAGCTTATCATCTTGTTGATAACACAAAATCACTTCGCTACCAAGTTCCTCTTGTTCCAGGCCAATGTGTTCTGATCTTTATGGGAAAGCATCATAATCTAGAGAGGATACCAGGCTAGATAGCAATGGCCTGGCTGTGTTTCTATCTCCACTAACAAATTGCTGACTATGATCCACTTCCATGCATCAAATAGAATAATTCTAATCCCTGGCATATGTATAGATAGCTACAGTTTCAAATCACTTTCCTATCTCGTTTTATTTTTAATAGATTCTCAGAATTACCCTTGAGAAGGGTAGCATGACGTAGATGTTATTTTACCATTTTACTAAAAAAGAAACCCACAACATGGTAAGTTAAATGATTGCCTAATGTTATAGTAGAATAAATGTTAAAAGGTGTCTTTGAACTCAAAGTTTTTTACTCTTAAATATTATATACACACACACACATATATTTAAAAGTAAAATTATGCCTCATGCAAATATAAAATGAATACATTATATATTTTATTTAACACACTAATTAATAAGGGAACCAGTAAGATGTTACAACTGGTTTGAAGAAAAACTCAGTTTTAGTTATTTATAGTCAAGTAAGGAATGCTGAAATGAAATTACAAATGAATTTGTAAATTTCAAATTTGCAATAACTGTTCAACATACACAGGATGATAAGCATTTGCATTCCATGGGCATAATTTGCATTTCTATGGTAGGGTTTTTTCTTCAACCCCCATAGGTTTATGTTTGGACTAGACCCCTGTAATAAAAGATACATTTACAAGAGAAAAACAAACAGATGTTTATTAATACGTATATTTCATATATACATGAGAAACTCTCAGGGAATCAGTAGTTCTCAAAGAGACTTGAGTTCTAGCTAATGTAGCGTCTTCAACAAAGAGCAATAAATTTTCAGAGAAGTAAACAAAGGAAAAGGACTTTGAGTCTTTAAGGATTGCAACTTGGAAGAAGGCAAATAACTGGCAGAAAAAGGTTAGTTAGTAGAGCTTGTTAATGTAGATTCCTCTGGGACCATCTCCAGACTGATGAAGATGTAAAGTTGTCTTTGGCGGTTAACCTTGTTCTCCTTGGTATAAGGTGGGTTGAGGGGGTTGCCCTTGTAAATCTATGCTCTGCTTTTAAGCAAATAGATGGAGGACAGAGAGCTTTCCTGTATCTGTGTCTTCTTAATTGTTTTCAGTTCAGCCATCCTTCACATTTTGGGATGACATATTCTGTCCACTCCACCATGAACGAAAATTGTTTGTATTATTATAATCTTCTAATGCCTTGCTGCATTATAAAATAACTCATAGACAGTGAAAAGGAGAGATAACCATGATGGGTGAGCCTCTTACAAAATTTTCCACACGTTCCTATGCTTGGAAATATAATATTCTTATTTTATAACATTCTATTATCATACTCTAAAAAAATCTCAGGATCATTTTCTCCCTCCCCTTGACCCCATAACTGATCATCTCTGATGTTTGTTATATCCGTATCAATATTTTAGCATTGCTACTATCCAAGAAAACATGCTAAAATATTCAGATAACAACAATATTGGTAATAGCATAAAAATAACTACCATTTGTTTTGGCAGCTAGTATGTGCTGATTGCCAATGACATCAATTAATAAATGTTTTTATCTTATCTCATTTGATTGTCATAGCAATCTTACAACATATGGGCAATTATTATGCCAGTTTGACAAATATAAAAACAGGCATCAATATAGCAATTAATTTGCCCAAAACTATCCATCTAATATTCAGCAAAATGTGATCCTGCTTTATGTTTTTGTAATACTTACATGAATAAGATCATGGAGAACAAACTTAACAGCCATGTACTTGAATTTGCCCATCTAAAATAAGGGTAAAATATAAAAATATAATATTATGAATACTACAAGGGATTCAAGCACTTCAGGAAGGAAAATATTACATCAACCTGTGTCCCTCAGAGTTGTCTGTGAAGTCTCATTATGACGTGAATGGTTTTTAATCAGTTTCCTTCATTGGAGTTCCATGGAGAGATTGTTCTGGAAGAAAGGGGTAGTGGTATAGTCAGTGTTTATAGCAAAGGAAATTTTTGCTTTAAGCATTGTTTATAGCAAAAGGAAAAATTTTTGCTTAAATCATGGCCTCTGAAATTGTATATAGCTAGAACTTCTCCTGAGTGATTTAACAGATGTGCTATTATAGACATGTTGTTTAAACTCTCTGAACTTCCTTATCTTAAAATAGATAAAGTACCATTACCTACCATAAAAGGCATTGTGGATTAAATAATATAACATGAGTAAAAAAATTAGCATTGTGCTTTGCATATAGCATTCAATAAATATAACTGGATATTAATTATTATTATCAGATACCATGCTTTCAAATTCACCATACTCTTTTAATGTTACTTTATATGTTAAAATAATCATTTTGTCTGAAAAAATATTAAGTAATAGATATTTTAGAGTGAATGTTTTTAAACCACCCTACCCCTATCCTCTCTTTGCAGATTCTCTTACATCTCCTCAGGGAACTGTATTTTTTTCAACTGACAACATGGGACTCGTTTTCCAACGTTCATTTTATTTTGGTGCTCCATTATAAGGCAAGCCATTCACCAGTTCTCTGACATAAGCACATAGACAGGAATGGGGCACAGTTTAATTGATACCACACTAAGAACAATCCATACCCTTTTGTTTGGGTGAACAACCTGAGACAACTATGTCTTTGATTTGGAAACAATTACTTTAAATTTGCTTAAGTCAAATATCTCACTTTGAAAAGTTTACCATTCATAAAGCATTGTTAATTTAACCCATTTCAGGCACTCATTCTATTTTGTTTCAGATTTGTTACTGAACAGTGAGAAGGACAGAAGTGGAAGGATGAGGCCCCTCTCTTCCAGGAACTAACTGTCTAGTGTCCTGCATCCACATGGACACTGTTTATGTAAGATATAGAGTATTAACAATAGAGATAAAATCCAGAGGTTACAAACTGGTGGCCTAATTGGCCTGCTGATATGTGCATATTTGACTTGAACTCTGTTGTCTCACCCCCGGTTCAAAAAATTAGTAATTAATTTCCCAAGTTAAATAAAAAATATATTTAACATTTCACAAGAAATTCAGAGAATTCTGGTGTTTCCCTTACCTGGGCCTTAACTCTCTAGATAGTAATCATCAGCTGTATATAAGTAGTAGTTGCCTTATGTAAACACTCTAGGGCTCTCTACTTCACCCTGCCCAACTTAAAACACAGTTTTATCAGAACTACCTTGTCCCTGTGTGCATCTGAGCCCATGACCTCTGAGATAGTGATCTTTGACAAAACTACAATATGTATACAGCAAGAGATTATTAATTTCAACAAGAAAGAGATCTGGGGAGATGACAGACTAAAATGTGAGTGATTACTATGTTTTACAAACTTTATATATTTTTCTCCACTAGTTCTTGCAACTATTGCCTAAAGGAGGTAGCTGTATTGCTCCATTCTCACACTGCTATGAAGAAATACTCAAGACTGGGTAATTTATAAAGGAAAGAGGTTTAATTGACTCACAGTTCCACATTGCTGGAGAGGCCGCAAGAAACTTTCAATCATGGTAGAAACCAAAAGAGAAGCAGGCACCTTCTTCACAGGGCTTCAGAACAAAGTGAGTGCAAGCAGGGGAAATGCCAGATGCTTATAAACCCATCAGATCTCATGAGACTCACTCATTATCACAACAGCATGGGGGAAACCACCCCCATGATCCAATTACCTCCTCCCACCCTTGACACTTGGGGATTATGGGGATTACAATTCCAGGTGACATTTGGGTAGGGGCACAGAGCCAAACCGTATCAGCAGCACTATAGCTCTTCTACATTTGAGGAAAATGAAGCTCAGAGATATTTAGATGTGGCCTAATTGGCAGACCAAAGATGAAATTTAAATATAACAGAGATAAAACAACCCAACAAAATTTGTTTTGTAAACAGATGTATTTCTTTTTAGTTTACATTGATCAGGACAGAATAAGTTTATGCTGTGGTAATAAACTTGGATATATATCAATAACTCAATAGCTCAACAAATAGCAGTGGCTCTAGTATTCACCAGGACAGTTCCCTTACAAGAAGTGACTAGTGATCTCAGCAGGGTCTGTCTTGAGGCTTCATCACTGCTGCAAGGGTTCTCCACAATCACTGTTGCAAGCAAAAGAGGGAACATGAACATCATGTATGGGCTTTCACTGTTTCAACCTAGGTATGTCACTTCTGTTCACAGTTCATTGTCAAAAATGTGTGGGAACTCCCTATCCAAAAGCAAGAAAGCTGAGAAGTCTTCCCCATACCTCTGGCTAAGAGGGGAAAATGAGCACCAGCAGTGTCTACCATGATCATCTTGGGCAAATTACATGAAATATTTGTTTTACTTTCCTTATTGGCAAAACGAACAAACTAAACAAACAAACAAACAAACAAAACACACATAAAACCTGATACCTTTCTCACAGCGTTTTGGCGGTGGTTAAGACAATGAATATGAGGAATGACTTCAAATAACCAGTGAATTAACCTCTTTGGGTTGCTCTATCTGATAAAGACAGTGTGGAGGTGTAGCGCTTTTTCAGGACTGAGCCAGGTAACTGAGCTGTAGCCTCAGTTCCCATGCTGACAATTATGTAACTGCAGACAAGTCTCTAAGGTTTCATCCAAAAAATTGGAAGATTGAGCTATAGGATCTCTAGGCTTCCCTCTGCTCCACAATAGTCTACATCTGCCAATGAGTTTCCTTTAGAGCAACTACCAGGTCTGTTGATCAGCACCTCACTTGCTTGTCCCTTGATCCAGCAGTTCTTTTGTTGGGAGAAATCTTGAGAAATGTGTTTTCATTTCAGGATTCAATCATGACCAATGCTCAGCACTATGTTAGATGAAGAGTAAAGGTTTCCATAAAGGAATAACTACTGTAGGCCTGGAAAATTGTAAATATAGTGTTAGAATCTGGACCATAAAACATACTTTGGAAGCGATATGGTTTGGATGCATGTCCCTTATAAATCTCATGTTGAAATGTAATCCCCAGTGTTGGAGGTGGAGCATGGTGGGAGGTGTTTGCGTCATGGTTATAGATCTCTCATGAATGGCTTGGTGCCCTGCCCATGGTAATGAGTGAATTGTCACTCTTTTAGTTCACAAAAGATCTGGTTGTTAAAAGAGACTAGTGCCTCTTCCCCTCTCTCTTGCTCCCTCTCTTGCTATGTGATACACCGGTTCCCCTTTTGCCTTCTGTCATGATTTTATACTTCCTGAGGCCTCACCAGAAGCAGATGCTGGCACCATGCTTCTTCTACAGCCTGCAGAACCGCGAACTAAATAAGCCATTTTTCTTTATAAACTACCTAGTCTTTGGTATTCCTTTATAGCAATGCAAAATTCATTAGCACAGAAAGTATTCAATTTTCTAAAGGATTCAATGATTTTCAATGAAAAGAACTTCATCCTGGGATTCTGGAGACCTAGATTCTAATTCTGGCTCTAACAATAGCCTGCTATGGAATATCAAATTTTTATCCCTTCTCTTGGCGTCTGCTTCTTATCTGTAAATGTAATAACTAAGGAATGCATGGGTTTTATCTCTAGTCAAATCCAAAATATTGATGGAAAAAAAACATTGGTGGTCATGTTAGAAGGACTGAGAGCAAGTCTAGGATCAGCAAAAACGTATAGCATGATTGATTAAAGATGTTCTTTCTGTTCACAGAAAATGACAGCAATAATATACATAAAAGTTATGTATTCACTGTTTTTGGACTAGATATACCTTAAGGAAACTGCTAACATTTTATCCTGTTATGAATGAGCAAAATCCCTCTCAGAGAGAAGGTCCCTTAGACCTAGAATATCAGAAAGCAAATACGAATTTGCCAGTTTCCAAGCCAAAATCTAAGAGCAAACCAGAAATAAATAATAAGGTCATTTGCTAGGCTGTGTGGAAGACCTGGAGGTAGAGCATTAGAGTTTCGGGCCTGAGCAGTCTGCGGTATGTGTCAGCCAAAAGGGAGCAGTAGAGGCCAGGCTCAGCAAAGTGGGTCAGATGAACTGAGCAGGCCCCTCTGCTGCTGCTCTCTGCTGTAGATGCCAGTTTCCAGGTGAGTACAGAGGGGAAATGCCTGATGCTTAAATGACAAGGCAGAAGTGATTTTAGCCAAGGTGCACTTGTACCATGTGGAGAGAAAACTATGGCTTTTCATTTGCTTTTAAATCATTCCCCCCTCACCATCTTGAACTTTCTGACCTGAACCAGCAAATTCACCCTAAGCAAGAACAGCAAATTGCACATCTCTTGCTGACCTGGGAGGGCTGGACCAGAGCACCTGGCTATTTTCATGCAACCCCCTGCCAGTGTTTATTTCTGCCTCTTGGAGTAAGGCTTGTTAGGAAGGAAAATTAACTCATCAGCTACTATTAGCAGGGACTAATGACTGCCAGGTTTTTCTGGGAAATGGCAAACCTCTTACTGCCCTTCCCAGAAAGGCCTTCCTCCTGCCAGGAGGCTGTTTAATCAGAACCACAAACAATCGTGAATAAAGGGAAGGCAGTCATATTAAGCAGTGCCTCTCCTGTAGGGAACGCAATGATTGCAGAGGAAAAACACAGAGTGAAGCCTGCTTGCATCTCCCTGGGGTGTAGAGACTGACTTCCTCCCACAGTGTGAGAACAAGCTGCTCTCTGTTTTCCCGATGACCTCTCTCTGATGCTAATCTTGATCCTGTTGCCCACCCTTTTAGTGATGATATATTCGGCCTGCATTACATAATTATGCTTGTATATAGTTATTTGCAATACAGCCTTCATTTATTCTAGCGATGAGTATTAAACGGCTTCTCCTCCCTTCATACCACTCTCTCCAAGGCTACATTGGTAACCTTCTAATTGATTTTTCTGTTTCAGTTCTTACCTCTTTCAGTCCATGCACTACAAAAACAGCCAGGGTGAATTTTAAAAAACATGCTTGTGTTACTAACTCTCTTAGAAATTCTGTATAGTTTCCCATTGCATTTAAAATAAATTTTCAACTTCTCACCATGACCTACCAGGCCCTACTTGACTTGCAACCTGTCCACTCTTCGACTCCATCTCATGGCACTATTGCCCATACACATTTGCCCTATCTTTCTTTTAAATCTTAGAAAATATGAGATGTCATATTGACTGACTATACATACAGAAGCAGAAAAGAAATGTTCTTTCATGTATTTCTTTTTAAGAGCAATATTTTATTTTTCCAGAAGCCCCTCCAACAGATATTTTCTTATGGTCTTCTTGGCTAAAACTAAGTAAAATGTCATATGTAAACCAATCACTTTCAAGAGAATGGAGCAGATCCATTGTGATTCAATCCCCATGGTGACAATCAGTACAGCATTTTCTGAAGCACATTTAAGAATCTTAAAGTAAGGGAATTGCTGTTAAATATGAAACCAATAATATCTGTGCAATAAAAAAAATAAAAATAAAACAAAAATAAAAAAAAAAAAAAAGGATTTAACCAGGACATAGAACCTGATGGAGGTAATTGTACACATAAAGACTAGTTTGTGAAAAAGCACAGGTATTGGGAAATGTCAAGTCTAATTAGAGTATTTAAAATATCCCATTTAACTAGAATATGGGACCTGATAGGAAAGACAGAAGCAGGAGATTAGAGATATCAGTTGGAAAATGATTATAGAATCTCTGATGTCAAGCAATCATTTTAGAATGAATTAGGAAACTTTGGAAAATAAGTGACCAATTTGAAGTTTTAAATATTTTATATGTCAAAAGCCTGGCTCCCCCATTCATGAACTCCTTAAAGACATGTAGAGTCTCTTCTCCTAAAATAATAATTTTGTAGAAACTTTCATACATTCTTATATTTAGATAACTTTAAAAATTCCACAAAACTGTTAAAAATAATAAATTTCCCCAAAGTTGCAAGATATAAAACCAACACAAAAATCAGTTCTGCTTGTAAATGCTAACATTAACCAACAAAAAAGAAAATAATCCCATTTATATTGGCAACCAAAGGACTGAAATATTCAAAAATAAACTTAACTGAGGAGGCAAAATACTTGTACACTGGAAACCATAAAAAGTTCCTAAAAAAAAAGAAAAAGATACAAATAAATGGAAAGACATCTTCTGTTAATGGATTAGAAGACATAACATTGTTAAAATGTCTATAATATCCAAGTTATCTACAGATTCAATGCAGTCCTTTTCAGATGTCCATGGCAGTTTTTGCAGAAATAGAAAATCCGTCCCCAAATTCATATAAAATCTAAAGGGACCCTGAATAGTCAAAGTAATCTTAAGAAAAAACAACAAATGTGGAGGCCTCACAATTCCTGATTTCAAAACATATCACAAAGAAATAGTAATCAAGATGGTGTGGCATAAAGACAGACAATATAGATCAATGGAATAGAATAGAGAGACCAGAAATAAAACCATGCACATACCGTCAAATGAACTTTGCAAGGGTACCTACATTACATAATGGAGAAAGAAGAGTCTCTTTGTCGGGAAAACTCGATATCCACATACAAATTAAGGAAACTGAACCCTCATCTTATACCATTTACAAAACATTAACTCACAATGGATTAAACATATAAACTTAAGACCTAGAACAAGAAAACTTCTAGACAAAGATGTATTGAAAAAACTTGAGGACATTGGACTTGCCAATTATTTCTCGGTTATGACATCAAAGGCATAGGTGCAAAAGTCACAATTAGCAAATGAGATATCAAACTTCAAAACTTCTCAGCATAAAAGGAAACAATCAACAGAGTGAAAAGACAACCTAAAGAATGGCAGAAAATGTTTGCAAATTATGTATCTAATAAGAAGTTAATATCCAGAATATATAAGGAACTCTTATAATTTAACAACAGAAAAACCCAATTTAGAAAAGATCAAGGACTTGAGTAGATAACTCACTAAAGATATTATAAAAAGGCCAGTATGTAAAGAAAATATGTTCAACATTACTAATCATTAAGAAAAATGTAGACTAAAACCACAGTGAGGGCCAGGTGTGGTGGTTGATGCCTGTAATCTCAGCACTTTGGGAGGCCACGGTGGGAGGGCCATTTGAGGCCAGGATTTCAAGACCAGCCAGAGCAACATAGCAAAACCCTTCCTCTATACATGCACACACGAACAAACAATTAGCCTGATATGTACCTATAGTCTCAGTTACTCAGGAGACTGAGGTGGAAGGATCAGTTTAGGCCAGGAAGTTGAGTTTGCAGTGGGTCATAATCACACCACTGCACTATCACATAATCACACCACTCTCACTATGGAGTGAGACCCTGTCTTAAAACAAGCAAACAAACAAACAAATAAACACAACCAGAATAAACTATCACTTCACACCCATGAGGATGACCACTATTAAAAGAACAACAACAAAAATATCAACAAGTATTGGTGAGGATAGAAATTGGAACCTTTGTGTTCTGTTAGTGAGAATGTAAAATGATGCGGCCTTTATGGAAAACAGTGTGGAGGTTACTAAAAACATTAAAAATACACAAAATAGTCAGGAGGTAGAAGCAACTCAAATGTCCATTGACAGATGAACAGACTAAAAAAAACTGTGGCATGTACATGCAATGGAATGTTACGCAGTCTTAAAGATGAAGAAAATCCTGTCATATACCACAACATAGATAGCCTTGATGACATTATGCTAAGTGAAATAAGCCAGTCAAAAAGACAAATATATGATTCCACTCATGATTATATTATGTCATCCACCTAGAACCTGTGAATATGGCCTTATTTGGAGAAAAGGGGTATCACAGGTACAATTCAGTTCAGGGACTTGAGATGAGACTGTGCAAGCCTAGAATTAAATAACAGGAGAAAAAGCAGAGGGTGATTTGAGACATGGAGACACAGGAAGAGAAGAAAGCCATGTAGAAATGAGAGTAAACATGAGAGTGATGTCTACATGCCAAGGAATGCCAGGGTTTGCCAGTAGCCACCAGTAGTTAGAAAAGATTCTCCCTCAGAGCTTCCAGAAGGAACCGATGCTTCTGAGACCTTTCTTTCAGACTTCTGGCCTCCAGAACCATGGGAGAATAAATTTCTGTTTTTGTAAACCACAAAGTGTGTGGTGATTTGTTAGAGCAACTCTAAGAATTTAATGTAAAAGGTTTGATAATCAAATGAACACTGGAAAAACTACATAGACAATAAGTATCACCATCAGTCTAGATCAACATATTAGTAACTGGTGAATCCTGTAGTAATCACTTTATGTTTAGATGATGACCAATATTTTTAGAATCTGCAAATCACCATGAATCCTTTACCCGTAAAAGTACACATGTCCAATACATGCACAGCTTTATGTACAATTATGAGGTTGGGCACCTGTTAAGCTCAACCATGAACATAGAACACATATCTAAAACCACTCTCATTCTCACCTTCAATGATACATAATCCGAAGCAAGAAAGATGAGTGAGGTTTTTATAGTCACAAAAGAGAAGGACTGAAGACATGTTATTGAGGGCTACGAAAATAGAAACATTGGGTTAGGTAGACACCAAATATTTGGAAGACTTTGAATCATGTGCCAAAGAATGTGGAGTTTGCCTTTTAATTACTAGGGATCCATCGAAACTTTTATCTGGGAGAATCACAATAGGTACTTAATATATGTGCAAATGAACAAAGGCAATTACATTTTAGGAAGTCCAATCAACACCTTGAAAAGAATAGATTATCTTTCACAACAAAATTATAATGCATGAGCTATGTGATCTAAGTTGGAGCATATAATACACTAATATTCCAGCAACCAGTGATGTCCAGGGAGCATACCTGGGGACATATGGAGCATTATGAATTGCAGTCTTTCTTTGCAACTCCGAATAGACTATTATATATTTTCCAATTGCTTCTTTCGAAGCAGAGTTAGTTTCTCCCATATGTGCCAATTCATATAACAGCAACCTACAGAATAGGCCTCTGTGGCAAACATTATTAGATATTAAAAAGAGAAAAAGAAAAACATAAATGAAGTCATTGGGAGAAAGGTGCCAGTTCCTCTCTCTCTAGGGCTAGATGTATGTCAATTCTCCAGGATTTCTTTCTCCTCTTTACAAGATAAAAATGTGACATAGCTGAGGCCCCCTGTAGAGAGAGAATAAAACATGAGATAGTATGTTTGGCCTAGGAAAGTGAGTACTGTGGAAAATTCTAGCAGACATATGTAGTGTGAAGGAGATCATGAATTAGAGAAGACTTGAATTTCAGAATCCAGGCTCTGTAAGTTATTTACTGTATACTCTTAGCCAAGTGATTTAAAATATCTGGGCCATACTCTATCTTTAAAATGGAGAATACACACCTCACAGAGTAGTTAAATGACATAATAGATCTGATTCTCTAGACAAAGATTGTTTGCTCAGAAAATATTGAATCCTTTTCATTGATGCAGAGAATGAAAGTGGGGAAGAAAACTAGGGACACGTGAAACACAATTCTTTCAATGTATGGCCTGTCCTTATATAGAGTCACATATTTCTATGCTCAGGGGACTTCTCATCTTTTAAGATATACACAGTCCACAAAGTCTTCACTGATCACACTCATACTAAACTGGAAGCAAGCGAAACACAATTCAAATCCCTATAGCCACTAGTTTTCAATTAAATCATTTTCCATACCTGAGCTCCAGTTTCCTTATCTAAAGACAGGGCAAAATAGCAACCCTAAAGCATACTTTGAGGGCAATAAATAGTTTAACCTTATTGAAGTTCGTCATAAAACACCCCTCTGCTTAGCTTTTAGAATTAAAAGTATGTGATAGTTCAACTTTTTCTTTATACTTTCAGTGTTCTTTGTACATATGAATTTTTTCAGCTATTACAGTAGTTACTATTTCCAATTTGAATGGTTATTGTGTGTTCAACTGGGAAAATGACTTATTTATTATATGATGAAGGAGGTGCAGTCATTATCTGCAATTTTCAAATGAGGAAAATGAGATTTGGAGATAAGAAGTGACTTTCCAGAAGTTTTACAGATAATAAATTGGAGCTGGGATTCGTGTCCAGCATTGTTTTTTGACTTCAAAGCCTGCATTCTCTTATTATTATTATTATTTAATTTTTTGATTGAAACAAAGTCTCACTCTGTCACCCAGGCTGGAGTACAGTGACACAGTCTTGGCTCACTGTAACCTTCACCTCCTGAGTTCAAGCAATTCTCATGCCTCAGCCTCCCAAGTAGCTGGGACTACAAGTTTGCAGCACCAAGCCCAGCTATTTTTTTTTTTTATTTTTTTTTATTTTTAGTAGAGATGGGGTTTTGCCATATTGGCCAGGCTGGTCTCGAACTCCTGACCTCAAGTGATCTGCCTGCCATGGCCTTCCAAAGTGCTAGGATTACAGGTGTGAGACACCACACCTGGCCCAAAGCCTGAATTCTTTAAGTTTATGTTCACTACCTATAACCCTGAGGGACATACAATGTGCATCTTTCATGGATAATCTTTAGTAGTAGATCACGTCACCCCATGAGGAAAGCTGTAGGACACACGGGTCAATAGGTAGCTCGGTCCTACTGTGCAGTAGTGGAAATAGTTGTGAAAGTTGGAATCAGAAGATTTGGGTTTGAGTTCTGGTTCTGACCTTCAACAAGTGACTCACCTACATTGAGCTCCTGAAAAATGTTGATGGTACCACCACACAGAGCTTTGCTATTCTGATCTCTAACAGAGGGGTAGTGATAGTGCCTACCTAAAAGGCTTATCCTGAGGATCAAATAACATCATGAAATTCTTGGTGGTGTGCCTGATGGTGGGGAGTGCTCAATAAATAATTCTCAGCTATTATTATTATAATTCTGGATCACACTCTGACTGTAACAGACCAGCAGAGTATTGGGTTTTATGTCTTTGGCTGTGTTTCAGTGTATCGGTAATGTTTGTATTATCTAGAGATTTGCAAAGAAAAAGGAGAGCAACACATCTAGGCCTGAATAAATTCAGCTTGTAGAAAGAAATAAAAATGCTGTCATTATCAGAGATGGAGCTAGCTCCGTAACATGTTTTTAGAGTGGAGGAAGCTGAGCCATGTGGGGAAGTGTGTGTTGCTTAATGGTGTTGATCACAGGGGACTTCATGGTGAGTGAAACAATAACATGGAATCAGAAACCTTTGGCCCAGATTTTGTTTCTGGTGCTAATCAATTGCTCAGCCTTGGGGAAGCCACTTTACCTCTTTGAGCTCTGTTCTTTGATGGGTAAAAGATGTAGTCATTGAGACTAATTTTATAGAACTTCTGTAAGGATAGATTAGAAGATAGTTAATGCAGAACGTAGCACATCTTGGTAATTTAAGAAATACTTCTGAGTAGTCTACTTTCAAACTTTTACTTGTATTTAAACAGAATACCTTTTCAAGTGAACTGTTACCCTGAATAAAACATTGTCACAGAGCTGCTCTGGTAGAAGGGAGGTGGAAGTCAGGAAGCCCTCAGGTTAGCAATCCCCTGGCCAGCACTCCCCTGGGATTACTCTTTAGTGTGAAATTGGTCTGGGTTTCACAATCATGTTCTCTAGATATTAGACTCTAATTAGTAGGTCTTGTGACACATTTCTGAAAATCAGACAGTAGGCTCATAGAATGATAGAATTTTCAGTTTGAGCAGTACTTTCAAGATAATGTTATCTAAGCTTCCTCCATAGCTTTCAGTTTTCTGTGTTCATTTAATTATTTATTCAATAAACACAGGATGCCTGTTCTGTGAAAAGCATAGGAGGAGGGAAAACCAGAGAAATAAGCATTTGCTATTTTTCTGTCTGCTGTTTTTTTAATTCTTTTCCAAGGGAAGGAAATAGAAATCCTTCAGATTGCAAGAAACACATAGGGCCCTATTTACAGCTGGACAGACTTACTGTGTATTAAATTGCTGTGCTCTTTTTCATACTCATATCTTACATTGCTCTCAATATCTGTGCTACTGGTCTAATAAAAAGGACTATATATATATGTGTGTGTGTGTGTGTGTGTATATATGTGTGTGTGTGTATATATATATATACACACACACCTTGGGAAGACCTATACAAGCAAGTTGTATCCACTTTTAATAAGACTGAGTAAGCAAACTGATCATCACTTGGGTTTCTGTTTTGTAAATCCAATCACAGTAAGATTTCAAGATCCAACAACAGCTTACAATGAGATAGAACTATGTATATTTCAACTGGAATTTATAGGAGTCCCATGTTGGAATGAAAGTGGCATGAATACTTGCTTTAAAATATTATTTTATTCTCATTTGATATTAATTTTGGTTTACATAATTCTCAGGATGAAAACTATTTGAATTTTTAATAATCAGATATTTCTGTATTATCTTATTTAGAGGCTTTCAATTTGAGGGGCAGCAGTGACATTTGCAAAAGTGTAATGATATTTTTGGTGGTCACAACTGGAGAGGGAGTGCTGCTGGCATCTAATGGGTAGGCAACCATGATCTTGCTAAACTGCCTGTGATGCATAGGACATGTTCCCAAAATAGAGAAACATATAGTTCAAAATGCCCATAATGTCATCAGTTAACATTGCAATCTCAGTGATATCTCTAACAGATGTCATAGGCCCAACTAACCAAGCATTTGTAATCTATGCCAGTCTAAATTCTTCAAGTGTGTTCCCAAAAACAGCAATCTTGGCTTTCACTTGGAACTCATTAGAAGTTCAAATTCTTAGTCCCCACTGCAGACCTACTGAATGAGGAACTCTGGAACCTGATCCACAAATCTATGTTTTAATAAGCTGTCCAGGTGATTCTAATGTGTGCTAAATTTGAGAACCACTGTTCTAGGCTCAGGTAGGAGACATGAAAACACACTAATTACTCCAACATTAGGTGAGATAAACACTTCAAAGAAATGTAGAGCCCAGGAGTGATTGATGTTTCAAAGAGATGATTGCTTTTGAGCAGAGCTTTAGACATACATGGGTAGTATGTTGCCTAATTGGAATGGGATGATGGAGTAAGTATCATGAACAAAGACAAAAGATGGTACACTATGAGAGATTTTCAAGGCATTATAAATTGAAGGAATGTGTACATCAAGAGGAGTCATGGCAATTCAGTGGAAAAAGAAACTGGGGTCAGACAAGTTATGCATGTAAAAAATTCTAAGCCAAAGACTTTGCTAATCCAAGTTAGTTTTAGGATAATGTATCTAGCAGCAAGGATGATACTCTTACAAAGCAGGACAGTGTGATAATAATGGGCAAAAGAAATGGTATGCAATAGGGGGAAGAATCTAAGTATGAAGTTAAAATCTTTATGGAATAAAGATTATGGTAATAATATTCAATATTCTAATTTCTTTGAATTAACCAGTGTACTGAGATTTACACAACTTTCTTCAGGAAAGAGTGACTTTTTCATATAAGCAAAACACACATGTATATGATCATATAGTCAGACACATACAGCTACAGTAGAAAGCATAGCCAACTATCACTGACTAAGCAGTCCTAAAGAGGTGTCTCAAGCATCACTTCTCTGAAGGAGTTAGAAGTCAGTCCTAAAACAATAATATACATCCAGAAATCCAAGATTCAAGAAGAAGAGAGCAAGGACAAGTGGGCCAATGTAAATGAGGAGGTAGAAATAGACCCTGCATATTAGATGCTTCCTTCAGTGTGCAGGAAAGGAGCATCTGTGGTGCTCATCCTAAACTTGAACCCACTATTTCCCATTTCAAATCCATTCTACTCCTGAGAGGTCATTATTTGGGTTGAATCTCATTTTAGAGATGACTACCTCCAGGAAAGATTGTTTCATTTTATGAAAGTTACAATCGTAAGAAAGGTTGTTCTTACATCCAACTAAAATTTCCCAGCTAACATGCCTGCTTGTATTCTATATTTGCCATCTGCATCTACATGGAACAAGCTTCTTTTTAATATATCTGTCTTTAATTATTTAAGATTGTCTTTCAAGTACCCTTAGGTTTATTTATTTTTTCTATATCAGCAGAATATCCACCTTCTTTAATATTTCTAATTTTTCAAAATATTCTGCTTTCCTTACCACTTTGGTTGCTTTCCTTTGGATATGGCTTAGTTCAATTAGGTAGCTCTAAAAATTAGGTAAAATTAAATCTAAAAATTAGCTCTAAAATGAGGTTGCTCTAAAGAGGCTCCTTTAATTGAACCCAATATTCCAGATAGAATACTGACAGTGTGGAAAATGCTGCAATTATGGGCTCCTGTTATCCTGATACTGTATTTCTATTAATGAGCTCAGGCTAGGTACTCTTGACTAGTGACCAGAATATGATCTTAATTGCCAAAACCAGGGTAGTATTTCCTTAAAGGCAATTGAAACTCTTCAAAAATGCTGGAGACCTTTCCTGAGGCTGCATAATTATATTTTTAAACTGCTTTCAATTTCCCATGACAAGTGTGGAGTGTCTAAAGATGGCAAAGTGAAGGAGATAAATAGATTATTGATCGGACAGGCTTGTAATTCCTTAGTGAATTGGATTTAGTTTCTTCATTGAGATCAGGTCAATGCTATAAATCTCTTTAAAAATCAATGCAACAGAGAGTGCTATGAGCTAGGCTTGAAGACATTTTCCTGGCTGCTTTGGAGCCAAGAGCTTGGTACCCACTCCAAAAATAAAGAATGAGAAGGATTGGAAAATGATTATATGAAACACTCAAATGCTGGGCATGTGGGTGAAGTGCCTAGTGGGAGTCAAGAGACTTGGAAACTCTTGGCTTGGTCACCATCATATGCGACATTGGGCAAATCACTTCAACATTGATCATCTTATATGTTACAATGACGAAGTTAGACCACATGTAATCCAGTGTCTTTTCTGAGTCTCAAACTGATTCTAGGAAATTCAGGACACTTCATTGCTTGACAGTCTCCTTTGTCCTCCTAGAATTTTGAAAACAGTGTATAATGCCAAAAAAAGAAGGAAAGAAAGAAAGAAAAAGAAAGAAAGAAAGAAAGAAAGAAAGAAAGAAAGAAAGAAAGAAAGAAAGAAAGAAAGAAAGAAAGAAAGAAAGAAAGAAAGAAAGAAAGAAAGAAAGAAAGAAGAAAAGCAGAAACTTGGAATTAGGCAGACTAGTATTTACCTTCCTTCTCTACCTCTTAGTCATTAAGAGACATGAGAAAGTTAAGTAACCTCTTTGAACTTTATTATTCCCTTCCGCGAAGTAGATGAATTATGTACTTTATATTCTTTGGGTCAATACAGTGTCTGGTCTTTGATAGGCACTCATGTCATGGCAATTATTATTTTTCTAGCAGAGCACAGTCTGGAATATTGGAATAAACCCATATCATTATCCCAGTTATTGACAATGGAATGGAAAGAAGAATCTCGCATTACGGCTTGGACTGTTCACTAGGTCATCTGGTATGCACTTTTATTTTACACTGGTGTTTATAATGATTCCTTCTCTTTTTGTTGCAGGCAGCAGGTCCTTGCAGTTCTGAACTCAGACTGTCATGAATCCAATCCTGAAAAAAACATTTAATCTAGCATTTAGCCATGCTTTTTTCATTAAAATGCCATTGATAAGGGAGCATGGGACAACCACATGTACACAGTAAGTTTTAGCCTCTGTCCGAGTCCACATCTTATTTCGCCTCTCTTTCCTTACTCAAGTTTCCTCTAAGCCATGAGATAAGAAACTTGTAAATTGTAATTGATGCTTCTACTGATTCTTTATCTGATTCTTGCCCTGGGGCTTAAATTATATTTTTTCCTGCCTTATTTTCTATCTGGCCCTAGCCCTTTCCACCAGTCATTGGCTAGAATGCAGCGAATCTTTAATCAAACATCAGATATCCATGAAGCTGTCAAGTCCAAATTCCTTTCTTGTTTTTGATTTTAAATTATTATCCTGGACTCGTTCAACTACAAAACACTTCCTAATTGGACAGGAAGCTATATGAATCATCATGATTATTTGATCTGGTAGTGCTTACCTTACATCTAACTGTGCCAAGGAATGGAGGAGGCATGACATGGTAGTGATACACCAGATTCCTTCATTTCATTATTTTCTTCTTCTTCCCAATGCTCTGTACTCACTAAAATCACCACATCCCTCATGATACTGTGTACCAGGAATTGTATTAAGTGATAACAGTTTGCTGTGATTATTCTATGCTCATCAAACTCTATGCAATGGTATCTGGGTAGAAGTGATATGTTCCATGGCCATGTCTGTTCTTTTAAAAATCTCCCCGAACAGTCCTCTACACCTTTGTTCCCATCTGTGTGTAGAAGAGCAAGAAAACTGTTGTAACAAACAACTCCAAAATTTGGTTACTTGACAAATGAAAGTTTAGATCTCACTCTCAGAAATATTCAAAAGTGGGTTTTGCATCAAGTAACTCATCTCCAAGCAATTCCTCCTGGACTGAGGTGCCCAGACTCCTTACATCCTGCAACTCTTCTGCTACATAGAGCCTTGACATGTACCTTCCAAGCTACCTTGACTAGCACGGGTAGCTACAGAAGACAGAATAAAAGTGACATGAAAGGGTGGGTAGGAATAATTGTAAAGCTCTTTGAAAATACATCCTGGCTTCTGCAGTGAGCCCATCAACGTCCATATTCAGAAAAAAAGAAAAAAAAAAAAAAAACAGAAAAACCTTAGAAAGATGATATTGGCATATGAGCAATTCCTATTGTCTTGCCTGAAACTCCAAAGTTTGGAGTGAATTTTGCCAATGAAACCTACTCTCAGCCTGATAAAATTGGGCCACCAGAAGGACAAGTCAAAATTTAGAGAGAAAAATGGTAGTGAAGATGTTTGAAGAGATGCACTGCAGATAACTGCATTTTAAAATTGTGTTTTTGGTAATTCCTCATTGAGACACTCCATTTGTTTTACCATATTTAACCACTTTATTTATTTTGCATGAAGAAAATGCGTAAGTGTTTAAAGGGCTTGGCACAATGTATCATCGTGAGGCTGACGTAGTCGCAAAAGGCATAGGAAGAAGACCCAAAAGCAAACTGAACTTGACACTGTGAGGAAGTGAGAAGAAAACGGAAGACTGGAGTGCACAATGTTGGAGATAGATTAAGTAACATCCAACTTTGTGTCCATGGAACTTCTCGGGATATCGTAAAGCATAATGGGTAAAGTCTGTAATATTTAGGATTGCACTACCCAAATTTAAAAGCACATGTGAACATTTCCATGGATTAACACAATAAAGCTTAATTTCTTACACACATAATTGTCCAACATGAGTGTTCCTGGTCAGTTGGGTTGAGGATGCTGTCGTTTTCTCAGTCATTCTAGACTGTATTAATTTCCTACTGCTGCTGTAACAAATTACTCCAAACCTAGTGTCTCAAAACAGGACACATTTTTTGTCTTATAGTTCTTGAGGTGAGAAGTCTAAAATTGACTGACTGGTCTGTACTCCTTCTGAAGAAGAATCTGTTTCCTTGCCTTTTGTTTGCGGAGCTGCATTGTTCTCATTCCAGCCTCTATTTCTGTTGTCACATTTCTTTCTCCTGCCCTGACCATCTTTCCTTCCTCTTTTAAGTACCTTTGTGATTATATTGGCTCACTCAGATAATCCAGGACCATCTCCCTATCTCAATAATTGTATTTGGTCACATCTGCAAAATCCCTTTGCCATGGAGGGTTGTGTATTCATGGGTCCAGGGACCAGGTCATGGACACCTTTAGTGAGTAAGTGCCATTATTCTGTCTACCACAAGGACCACAGATAAGAAGGATTTTCCAACTTCCATAGAAGGTTTCTAAGGTAGCCCCGAATATCAACATTCACCTGGGGAATGAAGAAAGAGAGAAATAATTGCCCCTGGGAGGATTCTATGACAGTGGACTGATAAAAACATATAATATGTACATGAGCTCTTGTTTTGTTCTCTTCTTTCAGGATATATAGAAAACTCCAAGTTGCATATTTTGCCCACAGACTTAGCAGAAAGAAAAATGATGGAGTTGCCAACAGAAGGAGCACAGAGAAGGGAGGGTGAGATGGATAGTGGAGGAAAAGAAATATAAGAAATGTGTATCATAACAAGGGGAAAATGTGCTTGGACTGAAGGTTTTTATTTCCCCACATTTTCAAGGGTGGCTGAGGTTTGAGGTTTTCTTACAGTGGAACCAGCAGGCTTCTACTGCTTGCAACCTCCTCAAAATAGATCCCAAGTACCCTGGAGTCCATCTGCAGTGAGAATTGGTTAGTGACACATGACAGCCGTTCCTTGAAATGTGCTCAGTGATTCACACAGCTCACAGCGGCTGTGCAATAGGGATTATTGACCTGAAAATAACTTTCTCTCCTCCCTTCAACCCCCATCATCAGCTTGGAAAATTATCTTGGGGCACATTTTTTTATATTCTCTTCTCTGAAAGCATTATTTCTGTTGTACCCTTTATGCCTAAGGCCTTGTCCTTCCCTAGAGAGGAACTGTGACTCTTGGAACTGGCTGATCATATCACAGAAACTTGGGTGTCCTGTAATCTCTGCTGGGCATTTAGCCTTTCAAGATTGTCTCATACATGAGAGCTCCATCAGCTCTATGGGACTTATTTTCTTGGTTTTCCCTCCCAGAAATGGTTTGCATATTTGCTAACATTATTTAAACATATTTGGTTTCTAAAATTTGCTAATTTGGAAATGGATGCAGATCCATCAAACATGTCCACCTCTCTTTCTATGCATGGATGTTTTTCATGCTTTTCTTTTCCATCCCTACAATCAGTGTTTTCAAACTTCTTTAACAGTTTAACAATCAACTCAATGCACTTGTTCACTGAAGAGATTACCAGGTCTCGCCTGTAAGTATTCTAACTAGGTCCCAGTCAAGAATTTTACTTCTGACTGATGATGCTAGATTTATTATAATATGAAGCAACTTTAAAAAACACTACTAATGCACTCTGTAAAGCAGATGGGTTTTTGTGTAATACATCTGGATCAAATTTAAAGCTCTAGAGTTTGCATTACACAGAATTATACAATTCCTTAAGATTTCCATATATTAGTTGATAAATATATAACTACCTTAAGCCAGTTCTCAGATTATATCTTTTCTTTACTTCACTTATACAAGGAAGACAATGATAATACATGACATTATGTGCTGAATTTTAGTCGACTGGATGTGCTTTGAAATTAAAGCAGGCCAGGTGTGGTGACTCATCCTGTAATCCCAGCACTTTGGGAGGCTGAGGTGGGTGGATCACCTGAGGTCAGGAGTTTGAGACCAGCCTGACCAACACGGTGAAACCTCATCTCTACTAAAAAAATACAAAAAATAGCTGGTGTGGTGGCAGGCACCTGTAAACCTAGCTACTAGGGAGGCTGAGGCAGAAGAATTGCTTGAACCCAGTAGGTGGTGATTGCAGTGAGCCGGGATCATGCCCACTACACAGCCGAGACAGAGTGAGACTTTGTCTCAAACAAACAAACAAACAAAAAAAAAAAAAAAAAGAAATGAAAGCAAAAACATATTTATGCTGCCAGAATTAATCAGAACTTTGCATAATAGAGGAGAATAACATAAAATTGACCTATGAAGAAATATAGGTCCTGAGTAGGAAAGTGAGAAAGTGTTAGAGAAGTTTGAGAAGTTAGAAAAGAAAGACATTCTTCAATCTAAACTTTGGAGAACCCTTAGGTTATCCTCCCACTGTTGATCTTCAGGTTTAGGCTATGTTCTACTGGTAATGGCTGCAAGGACTGATGAAATACTTTGGAAGACAGGGTGTGGTCAGTGTTCTTCTGAAGTTGAAACTAAGATTTTATTGACTTCTATTATATTCCTCATTGTATTAGGGTTCTCTAAAGGGACAGAGCTAATAGGTTAGATGTATATATTACGGGGAGTTTATGAAGGAGTATTGACTCACACGATCACAAACTGAGGTCCCACAATAGGCCGCCTGCAAGCTGAGGAGCCAGGAAGCCAATCTGAGTCCCAAAACCTCAAAAGTAGGGAAGCTGGTAGTGCAGCCTTTAGTCTGTGGTCGAAGGTCCAAGAGTCTCAAAGCTGAAGAACTAGGAGTACAATGGTTGAGGGCAGGAAGCATCCAGCATGGGAGAAAGATGTAGGCCGGGAGACTAAGCCAGTTTAGTCTTTTTACATTCTTCTGCCTGATTTTTATTCTGGCCACGCCGGCAGCTGATTAGACGATCACCCTCCACCTGCACCTCATACCTGGCAGTGTAGCACTGGGACACTTTAAATCACTTATTCTCTTGGAATTTTATGCTTTCAGATGATAGCTATTAAAGCAAATAATTATGTAGTACCAATTATGTGACAGGCACTGCTTTGGACATTTTTAAGTAAATTAATCCATTCAATCTTCACATCACCTACTATTATTAACTCTATTTTGTAAATGAGGAAACTGAGGCAAAAACGATGGAGCCAGGAATCCTTGCACTAATTTATAGCACTGATCATAAGAAAACATAATTAAAGCGAGACTATATACATATATATATATGAACAAGAATTGATTAATCTAAAGTACAGATAAGAAAAATTTCAACCTAAGTTGAAAGTGACTGGGCAATGATTTCTAGACAGTGTGTTTGGACAGGAAAATCTTCTGTTTCAATAATGCCTTGGAAGTTCTCATTCCTGTTTGGCAAAGGGCCTCACCACATGCCATATAACACTCAAATTATTCTTATACATGAACTCAGAGCTGCCTTACAATTTATTCAGCTTTCTTCTTCAGCTTACAGATGAGAAAACTGCCACCTACAGAGGGAAGTCGCTTACTGATATCCTAGAGCTAAAAGTATACAGGCTTCTAACACCCCTTGTACTCCATACCAGAAGATAAGTTACTATCATTTTAGTTATTTTCCACCCACAGAGGTCTAGGCAAGAAGGGATGGAATTTGCTGAAAAAACAATAGTGTTCAAATCACAAATCCTGCTCTCATTTCCCTGAAGCATTTCTTTCAAAAACAAAGAAGTAGAAAAGAAAATACTGCAAAGTTGGGAATCTGAGCAATGTGTCTGGTACACAGATAAGAAAATATGTGCCAAAGAGTGATTACTGATGAAAAAGTAAAGCTTTATTTTTTCTTCTCTCTTTATTCCTCTGTACGTTTCCTGCCTTAAACAGCAAGAGTTCTAAAGGCACAGGCACTGCTCTCAGAGTTAAAACACCTGTCTTTGTAGAATATTGCATTATTGTAAGATTAGGCAATGAAATACAACATAAACACAAAATTGCCATGAAATCACTTATACACGCACACACTTATATCAATATAAGTGTGTGCGTGTATATATGTGTGTGTTTGTGTGTATATATATACACACACACGCACTTATATCCATAATCACATTCACATACATTTCCAAATGGAGCTGAAAGTACAAGGCAAAGAAAATTGTGGCAGAAGATGTAGAATTGAATAAAAGTTCTGGGATCAATCACTGGACATATTTGATATTGTATTTCCAGTCCAGTCTTAGGGACAATTAAATGCAATATTTCAGTAGTTTCATCTTAGGCCTCAATTGCTAGGTCAATTGAAATAGAAAGCAGCTTGGTTTCAGAGTGGTGAAAGGAATCTTGAAGTATTTTTGAAAATTTTAAAGGCTTCTTTCATTACCTTCTCCCTTCTCAGTCTCAATTATTTCCATTAACTTAATCCCATTTTATACTAGAATCTCAGCAATATGATGGTGGATATTGCACCAGTCTTTCTCAGAATTCTAGCACCAGTATCCACCATGATTCCTTACACATATAATATGATTAACAAATGTTATATTGAACTGATTAATGTCAAATTAAATTAATTCAATATCAAATTAACTGAGAAAGGACTGTTCAATCTGTGTTCTGACTTCGTTATCACTACCAAAACTCATGGTTACCTCTCACCTCCTTCACTCTCACTTTCAAAGATAAAATTTTTTTAGTACTTTTTTTTAAGTTAAGTAACTCCCCACTGAAACCCCAAAATCCTTCCAATGGCTACCATTGCTTATAGCATAATTTCTAAATAATTTAGCATGAATTGTAAAGACTATCCACCTTTGTTCTATCTCCATTTGTTGACTCATTTGTCATTACCCTCAATTTTCACTTAATATTATAGTCACATTCTATTTCCATTTCCTCCTCAACATGCTATATTTTTTCATGTTTATACATGCTATATATTTTCATATACTTGTTATATATTTATATACTTGTTATATATTTTTATATGCTTTGTGTTTGTTGATTCCTCCCTGAGATGTTTTTACAATCATAAATGTGTAAACCCCTATTTCTTCTTTAAGATCTAGCTGAGATGCCACTTCCACTCTTGAATATTTCCCTTCTTCCTTAAAAACTAATTTATTCCTTCTCTGCAGCTCCATAGCACTTTCCACTAACCTCTTCATATTTCATTTTTTCAATCACTCAAGTTATCATGATGGGCTCTGAATTCCAGGAGAGTATTGTGCCTCTTAATCATGTTTACCTTCCCCCCTACTCAATAACTATCACATGATGTAATGCACAGCTGTTCAACCATACTCCTAATTCATGAAAGTCTGTTTCTAAGCCTATGGTCACAAACTCAGAATCTTCTGTGTACCACATAAGTAACGGAAATAATTACCCAGGTTTGGTAGAGTTATTGACAAGTAGAGGCTGTATACTATATCTAACAGGGAAAAATATATTGATCCAGGCAATTTTTACCATCTGGGAACATAGGCCCAATAGAATTGGGTCTTCAAAAAAATTCAGCAATTGAACTTTTAATTGGAATGTCCCCATTTTCAGAATAGTGTGCAGATCACAGTGGTCTGGATTCAGCTTGTGGACAGGCAATTTCAATCCATGCTATAATTTGTACAAAATTGATTTGGCCTGTCATGTTATCTATATAGCTGAGGAATGGAGTTTTGAAATAGTTTTTAGTACTTTAATTATTGGATTCCTCTCCTATAGCTATCTGTTTCCTATTTTACTGCAATATAAGTCCTGGTGCCTATTTGCATGAGAAATTTTGTTTTCAACATGTTCCTTGTTTGAAGTTATTTTCCCTTCCATAGCGTCTCATGTTGTTTCTCAGATTCAATGCTGCACTCAGCTTATCCTTACCAGTTCCTACAATACCATAAAGTAAACTTGTTTCTTTGTTTGTTCTTCTGTTCTGTAAAACAGTAAGAAATAATTTCATATGGCTACTGTATTAATAAAATAGAAAGAGGAGGTATGCAAAGCATCCTGTAGTATAAGGATTTATATAACAACCCCAATAAGAATCAATCCCTTTACCTTTTGCTTCCTTCATTTTTCTTTTCTCTCTCTCATTCAATTTTTTTTCTTCCCTGAGCCTCATTCCATCAAGAGTTTGGAAGAGGTAAAGCAATAATTAATCAATTATCAATAAACAATTTTAGAATGTAAATTGCTCAATGACTCATCACGTTCTGATTGTGTATTTGAGTCTTACTAAACACTACCCATGCATGTGACAACCTTGTATAGAGCAAATTTTTAGCATCAAGGAAAAAGTTAAATGCACTTTGATACTTATCTTAAGCTTTGTTTCTTCAATATTCACTTCTTTACTCAACCTAATGGAAATGTATATTTGGTTGTATTATTCCATTCATTCATTCAATCAGTCATATGTGAATGCGTGATATTCTCTCTCTGTCTCTCATTCTCTCATACATTTTCTGCCCCTCTACATGTTGGGGTCACCTTATTATCTCAATTGAGAGTTTACTCCTCTGTGGGTGCTTTCTTTTAGTGTCTTCAGTGATTTTAATTGAATCAGCCATAGTCTGTATATTAAATGAGCTTAAGTAGCAAAAACGATGTAGTCAGTCATTATCTAGAACGACAAGGGATGATCACTGTATGCTCATAAGAGTTGCTCCCCCAATTGCATCTGTGTGGCAGTCCTCTGCAGGGTTAAAACACTTAAATCTGAATAACGGGAGGCAGAGCTTTATAAATTATAGAAAGCTTTTGCTGGAGAGTGTTCTGTGTATCTTCTCAGAAACTCCAGTCGAATTATCTGTTCATCCCAGTTACATTTTGGAAAATCTAAATCACTTGGCCTCACAATAAGTAATACTAGTCACATCCCTGCTCATTTATAGAGAATTGACTATTCATAAAACATTTCCACTTACATTGTCTAATCCAATAATTCTTAATATTTTTTCAAAAAGGGGTACCTGACAGGTAACACACATGGATGACCCACTTCCATAGATGTATACAGATGTATGCACAATCCCTAGAGACCGACTAAATAATACTCTTGTGTTTTTCATTAACAAAATAAGTCTCATCTGAAAGCAAATGCATACAAATAGGGCAAGTAAATCTAGTTTGATGTACATTGTGGACACAGAGGTAAGAAATCTGTTCACAAACATTAATGGTTTAGAAAACATTTATTTATTATATATATATATATTCTATAGGCCAAACATGATGAGAGATTTTTGGATGATTTCTGTGAGCAGACAAACACAACCACTACTACCTCCTTTGACGCCTACACTCACAGGATGTTTACTTTCTTGTGCGAGATAATGACAAGTTTAAAAAAAAAAAAAAACATACTAATGAATATAATGAGACTATGGTGATGAAGGCTTACAATGCTGTGTCAACACCAAGCAGGTTTCTAACCTTAATAAGGATTTAAGTGAATGAAGAAGTCTTTTCACAAGTGATACTATATATTTTGAGAACTGAGAAAAGAATGGGAATTAGATAGCTACACCATTTGGGTTAGGGTGGAGAGCAAAAGTAAGGTATTCCAGAGATAGGGAAAAGCATGTGCAATAGTTAAACATAAGTAAATAAGCACATACTTTATGCAAGTGGCTGAAAATAATTCAGCGTAAGTGAACCAAATCCCATAAATGCTCATACACTATCAGAAGCAGATATTAAGTTTGATCTTCAGAACCTCTCAGGAATGTCATTTAATTAATTGATACTTACTAAAAACTAATAATTGGAAGGTATTTGGCTTGGTTTTTAGAGATATGTAAATTTTGGCTTTCTAAGTATCTATAACTTAGTAGAAGGAGACAAATATATAATAAACTGATTATAATTCTTATGTCTTACACAGAAAATAATGAATTAAAAATCTAACAAGATAATCTGAGGAGAGCAGAAAAGATCAAAGAAAGAATGAAAAATAAAGAGACAGAAAAAAGAAAAGATAAACCAAAATGTCAAAGAAAGGAAGAGAAAGAGGGAGGGAAGGTATTGTTTTTTTAAAAAGAAAGCCAAACAACATTAGAAAATATTTTCCTCATGGTAAAACTGAATTGGCTCAGGCGGAATTCTCCTTTTTTCTTAATCAAACTTTCTTGATTACATTTTGACAATAATACAAGATAAGTAATTACATTTCTACCAAGGAATGATGACACAAGGATGAAAAGCTACAGACAGCAAACAATCAAAGAATAAAAAGGGAGATGATCCTATTATCCTGGCAAAAATCTGTTTCTATGAGAACTGTGAAGAGAAATATAGAAAATCAGACCTATGAGCATAAAGTCACTAATTCATATTCCAACTACAAGACTCAAGATTCATGTGTTGGGTGAATAGATGTTCACATAAAGTATGAAATGGGCTCACATGTTTCTGTGTTAACATGGGGAATGCTGTGGAAAACAAAACAAACGGGTAATATACCCATATTTTAAAAACAGCTTTGTGAAATAAAAAATACACACACATACACACTGCCTAATAATTAATTCATATGTTGTTTTTGTTACTCATACGCGACATTTATCTTCAAATGTGGCAAATATTTTTTTTTTTTATTTTATTTTTTTGAGATAGAATTTCACTCTTGTTGCCCAGGCTGGAGTGCAATGGCGTTATCTCAGTTGACTGCAGTCTCCGCCTCCCAGGTGCAAGTGATTCTCCTGACTCAGTCTCCCAAGTAGCTGGGGTTACTGGCATGTGCCACCATGCCTGGCTAATTTTATATTTTTAGCAGAGACAGGGTTTCACCATGTTGGTCAGGTTGGTCTCAAACTCCTGACCTCAGGTGATCTGCCCATCTCGGCCTCCCAAAGTGCTGGGATTAAAGGCATGAGCCACCACACGCAGTGGCACATAATTTTGAATCAACTAGTTCCTTCATTCATTTATTCATTCATTTTGGGTGTAGCCATTGGTCACATAAAGAGGACAGGAGAGGTCATTCCAAAATGTGAAATAGGACAAGGTTCAGAGAAATGATTATTCACGGTAGACTTTAAATAAGATTTGAAGACCACATTGCCAAGATATTGGTGTCACTTTAAAAGAATCAATTTAACTAGCTCACAACAAGATGGCCTACTGGATGCATCCAGAAGGAACATCTGCTGCCAAAGGAAAAGGACATTGGCAAGACTGATAGACTCCAAGCAGATCTTCAGAAGGAAGGCACTGAAGGTGAACAGAGGGAGAACACAGGCACTGGCCTGAAGGGGGAAGAAGCTGGGAACACAGCATAGGGCTACCATACTCTGGGACTTTTTCCTGGCTCCCAGTGACTCCTGGGGATGGGATGAGTTGAACAGGCAAGGAGCAATTAGCTTTTACCATGGACCTCTGGAACCCTGGCAGCAGGATACCCTATGACCACCATAGACACTTCAGCTGGAAGAGATAGCTGCTTAGAGAGATGGTAGGGGCAGGACTCCAGCCTGTGCAGAGCCCCAGAGGATTTGGTGAAGAAACATCTCTAGTGGAGCATGGCCAGGAATGCCCATTCCCTCAGTCTCATTATGCTCCCTTAGGAGACTTGGGCCTCAGAGAACTGTCAGACCTGGACAGGGCAGAGATTTGGCCAGTCTGATCTGATTGCCTCCCTGTCTGCTCTCTTTTCCTAAGACTCCAGGCTGACTGCACCCTTTTGCAGTGCAGCCTCAGATGCCCAACTGTGGTCTCTCCTAGAGCCCCACATAAGAGCTGTATCACCAGAAGACTGTGCCTGACCATCAGACAGCTCCATCAGAGCAGTCCCCACTGGTACACACCGGCTCACCACACACCCCACCGCAGTCTCCTCTGAGCCACTTAACCTGCACACACACACCCACAACCAACCCCACTGCTTTGCCAATGTGTGCATAGACTAGTCCAGGGTGGACTTGCATTAGTCCATTTTCATACTGCCAATAAAGACATACTCGAGACCAGGCAATTTATTTTTCTAAAAATGTTTTAATTGACTCACAGTTTGTCATGGCTGGGGAGGCCTCACGAGACTTACAATCATGACAGAAGGAGAAGCAAACACATCCTTCTTCACATGGCAGCAGCATGGAGAAGCGCCGAGCAAAAGGGGGAAAGTTCCTCATAAAACCATCAGATATTGTGAGAGCTCACTCACTATCACGAGAATAGCAGCATGGGGGTAACCAGATCCCACAATTCAATTACCTCCCACAAGGTCCCTCCCATGACACATGGGGATTATGGGAACTACAATTCAAGATGAGATTTGGGTAATGACACAGCCAAATCATATCAGGACATCACCTCCCTACCTTGCAAGCAAGTATGCACATGCACCCCACCACACCGCTGCTACTTACTTGAGTACACCTTCCCCCACCCCACCACTGCTGGTGCAAATGTGCACATGGAGACCAGCAGCCCTACCCACTGCCCTGAGTCACCATTGCTGCCACCATAAACATATGCATGGAATCTGCCAGTCCTGCATCCACCAGCAAACCCACCTTGCACTGCCACTGGTGTGAATGTGCAAGTGGACACTAGCAGCTCCATCTCCAGCCCTGCACCGCCACTGCCACTGCCGCAAATGCACCTGTGGAAGTCGGTAGGCCTATGCCTGCTGGTACCCCAAACCAACTCACAAGCATACACCTTGCTGCACTGTCACTGCCCTGCCACTGCTGCTAGCATGTGTGAACAAGCACAGATTCATGTGCCACCACCCTGATTAAGCATATTGGCTGGCTTAGAATGTTGGGGTCAGCTGTTTAGGAATAACACCTCAGCCTCTCCAGTGCATCAGGTTCCTAGCCTTAAGGAACCAGAGGACAAAGCTGGGGGTCCAATACAAGCTCCCTACAGGTAAAGCACACAGCCCAAGAGTGTTGAGCTGAAACTTGGCTCCCTAAAATTTTCCAGAAATGAAGCCAGTTGATTGAACCCATCTTATAATCAAATCTCCAAGGACATCAAAGAACATAAAAGCAAAAACTTAAAAAAAAAAAAAAAAAATCCAAAGGATAGCAGCTTCAAATATTGAAAGAACATCAGCCCACACAGGTGAGAAAAAAAACAGCACAAGAAGTCTGGCAGCTCAAAAATCCAGAGTTTCTTACCTTCAAATGACCACAGTAGTTTCCAGCAACAGTTCTTAACCAGGCTGAAACAGCTGAAATGACAGAAATAGAACTCAGAATATGGATAGAAACAAAAATCATCAAGATTTAAGAGAAAGTCACAACTCAATGCAAGGATTCTAAGGCATACTAATAAATAATACAGGAGATGAAAGATGAAATGCACATTTTACAAAATAGCCAAACTCTTCTGATAGAGCTGGAAAAACTCAAAATTAACAGCAAAACTAACAAAGTTAAAGAAAGAATCTCAGAGCTCAAAGACCAGTTCTCCAAAATAACTCAGTCAGACAAAAATAAAGGAAAAAGACTAAAGAAGAATGAACACAACCTCTAAGAAATATGGGATTATGTAAAGAGACCAAGTCTACAACTAACTGGTATTCCTGAAAGAGAAGGAGAGAAAGTAAGCAATTTGGAAAACATATTGCAAGTTATCATCCATGAAAACTTTTCCAACCTCACTAGAGGCCAATATTCAAATTCAGGAAATGTGGAGAACCCATACAGAAGATGACCATCCCGAAGATATAGTCATTAGATTCTCCAAGATCAAAATGAAATAAAAATATGTTAAAGGCAGCTAGAGAGAAGAGGCAGGTCATCTACAAAGGGAACCGACTCAGGCTAACAGCAGATCTTTCAGCAGAAACTCTACAAGCCAGAATAGATTGAGGGCTCATATTCAGCATTCTTAAAGAAAAGATATTCCAACCAGTAATTTCATATTGGCCAAGCTAAGCTTCCTAAGTAAAAGAGAGATAAGATATTTTTCAGACGAGCAAATGCAAGGGAATTCATTACCACCAGACCTGCCTTAAAAGAGGTGCTGCACATATACACCATGGAATACTATGCAGCCATAAAAAAGGATGAGTTTGTGTCCTTTGTAGGGACATGGATGCAGCTGGAAACCATCATTCTCAGCAAACTATCGCAAGAACAGAAAACCAAACACCGCATGTTCTCACTCATAGGTGGGAATTGATCAATGAGATCACTTGGACTCTGGAAGGGGAACATCACACACTAGGGCCTATTATGTGGAGGGGGGAAGGGGAGGAATGCCACTGGGAGTTATACCTGATGCAAATGATGAGTTGATGGGTGCTGAAGAGCTTATGGGTGCAGCACACCAACATGGCACAAGTATACATATGTAACAAACCTGCACGTTGTGCACATGTACCCTAGAACTTAAAGTATAATAAAAAAAAAAAGAGAACAAATAAAAAAAGAGGTGCTGCAGAGAGTGCTAAATGTGGAAAGGAAAGACTCTTACTGGCCACTACAAAAGCACACTTAAGTACATAGACCATTGACATTGTAAAGCAACCACACAATCAAGTCTGCATAATAACCAGCTAACAACACGATGATAGTTTCAAACTTGCACATATCAATATTAATCTTGAATGTGAATTGGCTAACACCTCCCAGTTAAAAGGTGCAGAGTGGCAAACTGGATAAACAAGCAAGACCCAATGGTATGCTATCTTTAAGAGACCCATCTTACATGCAGTGACAACCATAGGTTCAAAGTAGAGAGATGGAGAAAAACCTAACATTCAAAACAGCCAAAGAAATAATAAAATATCTAGGAATACAGCTAATTAAGGAGGTAAAAAAATCTCCACAATAAGAATTACAAAACACTGCTCAAAGAAATTAGAGGTGACACAGGCACAGGGAAAAACATTCCACGCTCATGGATAGGCAGAATCAATATTGTTAAAATGGCCATACTGCCCAAAGCAATTTACAGATTCATTGCTATCCCTATCAAACTACTGATGACATTCTTCTCAAAAGTAGATAAAAACTATTTTAAAATTCTTATAGAATTTAAAAGGAGCCTGAATACCCACAACAATCCTAAGCAAAAATAACAAGGCTTAAGGCATCACATTACCTGACTTCAAAGTATACTATAAGGCTATAGTAAACAAAACAGTATGGTATTGGTAGCAAACAGACACAGAGACTAATGGAATGAATAGAGAACCCCAAAATAATGCCACACACCTACAACCATCTGATCTTTGACAAAGTCAACAAAAACAAGCAATGAGGAAAGGACTCTATTCAATAAATGGTGTTGGGATAACTGGCTAGCCATATACAGAAGATTGAAACTGGACCCCTTTCTTACATCATGAACAAAAATCAACTAAAGATGGATTAAATACTTACATGGAAAGTCTAAATCTATAAAAACCCTGGAAGATAATCATTCTGGACATAGGACCTCGCCAAGATTTCATTATGAAAATGCCAAAGCAATTGCAACAAAACCAAAGCTGACAAATGGGACCTAATTAAACTGAAGAATTTCTGCACAGCAAAATAAACTATCAACAGTGTGGACAGACAACCTACAGTATGGGAGAAAATATTTGCAAATTATGCACCCAAGAAAGGTCTAATATCCAGAATCTATAGGGAACTTAAATGAAAAAGAAAAAAACAACCGCATTAAAAAGTCGGCAAAGGATATGAATGGACAGTCTTCAAAAGGAGACATACATGTGGCCAACAGCATATAAAAAATGTCAACATCACTAATCATTAGAGAAATCCAAATTAAAACCACAATGAGATATCATCTCACGCCAGTCAGAATGACTATTATTAAAAAGTCAAGAAGTAACAGATGCTGGTGAGGTTATAGAGAAAAGAGAAGCTTATACACTGCTGGTGGGAATGTAAATTTGTTCAGCTATTGTGGAAAGAGGTTTGGCAATTTCTCCAAGTACTTAAAATGGAATTGTCATTTGACCCAGCAATTCCATTACTGGGTATATACTCAAAGGAAAATAAATCGTTCTACCATAAAGACACATGCATGAGTATATTCATCGCAACACTATTCACAATAGCAAAAACACAGAATCAACCTAAATGCCCATCAGTGGTACACTAAATACAGAAAATATGGTACATATGCATCATGGAATACTATGCAGCCATGAAAAATTTAGATCATGTCCTTGCAGCAACATGGAGGGAGCTGGAGGCCTTTACCTTAAGTGAACTAACACAGGAACAGAAAATCAAGTACCACATGCTCTCACTTATAATTGGAAGCTAGAAATTTAGTAAATTATGAACACAAAGAAGAGAACAGCAGAAAGTGAGGCCTAATTGAAAGCAGAATATGGGAGGAGGTTGAGTACTGAAAAATCTAGTCCTATGCTTCGTACCTGGGTGATGAAATAATATATACATCAAACCCCCATAGTACACAATTTACTTACATAACAAATCTGCACATATACCATTGAACCTAAAAAAAAAAAAAAAGTTAAAAAATAAAAAAATAAAAGAATCAAATGACTTCTCTCACCCAAATGTGCCCCTCTCACCCACCCTACTCCTCTTTGTTCGGGAGAAGAAAATTTTCCAGAAATTCTCAAGGTATGCAGATATACAGATATCCTAACCCTGGAACACAGAGATACATCTTCAGAATTATTCACTTTCCAGTGGGGAGTCTGTCATGGGAGAAGGTAGATGGTAAGTGCTCTGACCTGTAAGCCAAAGTGATACTGTATATGTCAGCATATGGATATGTATGTATCCATCTATCTGTTTTTCTTATACGTGTGTGTGTGAGTGTGTGTATACTGTGTATAAAACAAATACTGTGCAGCCTTAAACAAGCCATGTTCTATGAATAGGTCTTAGTTTCCAAAGTTTTCCAAATATATTTTATAACCTGTAATGAGGGAATATAACAAAGAGACTGTATGTCATAAACCCATGTGCATTTAAATAAATGCTTCTTTTCTTGATTCTGTAGAAGCAGCCTACCACAACACTTTTTTAAAAAACTTTCTACATTGCTGTGATGATGTCTTCCTTTCTTTTTCTCTTCCAGAACATGCTTCTATTCTTGTTTAGTTCTTTTTCTCCCTATGGACAGCTCTCAGAATAAGTAAATACACCTATGACTGAAAGAGACCGGCTAGCTATCTGGCTCTTGGGGAATTACAATACAAACTCACAATCAGGACAGGAGACATTTGAATTTTAAAACCTTTTTTCCACTCCCTTCCTTCTGTGCTGTGCACTGCCTTGGCTTGGGCCACAGAGGGATTTAGCTCCAGACTAGAGTTTGTCTCTGTCCCGACAAGTTGACAGTTTAATAATTCAACCTGTTTACATTTTCCCAAAGCACATGAACCCATATTATTATGATTTTTTTTTTATTTTGATGCTCTCTTCCTTTAAGCTGTTACCTACTATAAGCCTTGATGTCATATCAATGTGCAATGGCAATGGGAAGTTTTGTTTGTTTTTTTTTTCTTTCAATTCATGGGCATTGTCACTCCTCAGAATAATAAGGAGTGAACAGGGCCACATGCTTTTCTCATGAAATGTATCAATGCTAACTACAGTGAATTCTAGGCAATTTGTAGGGAGGTGAGGTCCTAAAACAGATGCATTCTCATTCCTGGAGGCCAGGGAAATCTTCTGATACCCTGGAGAAATTACTAAACTTGTCCACACTTGCCTAGTCTCAAGTGATTAAAGACTCGCAGTCACAGGAAGTAGTTGGAACAAGCCCTCACAGAAGACAATCTCAGACAATGTAGAGAAAACTAAAGAATAGAGAAAGATATATTTCTAAATGAACCACAGACACTTGAATTACTTGAGCCTAAGTTTTGTTTTATTGAAATTACTTAAATGAAAGTTAAGGATCTACATTTTTAGGCTGATTGATTACAAAGACAGTTCTGGGACAATTGACGACTCTATATTTCTCACTGAGAGGTACATACCTGACTCGGTTGTCAATGGACACCCTTCTTTGCTTTTATTAAACAGGTAAAGGAATAACTCTCCTGGTTTATCTCCTGCAGGATAACTCTCCTGGTTTCAGTGAGATTGTGAGGGAGACCAAGCCAGGAATTGTAGCTTAGAGTGAGGTTGTACTATACACATCCAGAGAGGAGAACAGCAATGATGTATGCATCACCAGGTGGCTCAAACTAGCACATAAACATGAACATCTTATTAAGGCAGATTGGCTGGAAAAGGAAAGGGTCTCCCCTACACCACTGAATTCCTCCTGTTTACAAGTGCTGTTCATCCTGGTTTCCAAATCAAAAAATCCCTATTTTCCTTTCCCTCATTTGCCCGCATCCAATAAACCATCCATTTCAGTTAAATTACCTTTAAATCCTCTGCCATATATCTCATCTCTCTTCTAGTGCCAACACATATCTGCAATGAAGATCATTAACTCACGCCCTTCCTTTATTATTAAAAGCATCTTTGTGGTCTCTTCATCATTAATTTCCTACAAACTTCACAGGAAAATAAGCTCAGGAAAAACTATTTTAAAAAGCAGTCCATATAGTGTAGTATATTGTTCCCTAAATGCTTATCACCTCAGCTATTTTTGGATGCATCTTTTTGGTTTAGGTATCTTTCACTGAAGACCTGCTGATTCCATGCCTGAAATGGTTAGTAATCTAGAAGATCCAATGGGTTCAAACCAATAAGAAGAGGTAGAGCACTTTGGATGTAGTTCTTGCATAGTTCTGGAAAGAGCTGTGAATTCGTGTTGTTTTGTTTGGTTTTGTTTTGTTTTTGTTTTGCTTTGTTTTGTTTTTGTTTGTTTGTTTTTTCTTTTCTGAGACTGAGTCTTGCTCTGTCTCCCAGGCTGGAGTGCAGTGAGGCCATCTCGGCTCACTGCAAGCTCCACCTCCCGGGTTCACGCCATTCTCCTGCCTCAGCCTCCCGAGTAGCTGGGACTACAGGTGCCCGCCACCACGCCTGGCTAATTTTTTGTATTTTTTAGTAGAGACAGTGTTTCACTGCGTTAGCCAGGATGGTCTCGATCTCCTGACCTCTTGATCTGCCCGCCTCGGCCTCCCAAAGTGCTGGGATTACAGGCATGAGCCACCGTGCCTGGCGGTGAATTAGTTCTTGACATTTGCATTTGCATTTCAGCTCTATCAACCAGTTTAATTTCTTAGCATTTCACCTATTCATATATAAAGTGAGAATAGTAATACTTAGATTTCAGGGTAACATGAGATGTGAGATCTTGGCATATTGTGCTTTATTCGATGCTCAATAGATATGAGGAAAGAGATTGTATACCTAGTTTCCAAATCGGATTCCCTTCTGAGAGGGATAAACAAAATTTCTGGCATTGCCGGTTACTATCACATTGTTGTATCTTTATAATCCTAGCCATATGTGTAAACCAACTTGAATGTTTGTGTAGTTGACTAAGATTACTTTTTTCCTTTTAAAATTTAGTGTTTTGAGATTGTACTTACTGAATTAATCCTGGAATTCCAAATTCTAGCACGGACAGCTGCAGTCTTGGAAGGAGTTCCCTAAGAAAGAACTTCACCCTTTCCAGTTTATTCTTCTTCTATAAACTTTACCCATCCACATAGTCCCTCATACTACATCCTCCATACCTCATTCCTTGTAAATACACTTGTTTCCTATTTTATGTCTTCATCTTACTTTCCTCTAACCAACTTTACTAGTAACTCCCAAACCCTATTGTCATTTTCACAATGATCCTTTATAAGGTCATAGAGCTGGGAAAGGGTTTTAGAGATTTTTTTTTATTAGCCCTCTTTCAGAGATGCAAGAACTGAAAGCCAAAAAGACAAAATGCTTTTCCCAAAAATAGGCTGTTAGTTAGGTATAGAAATAAACCTAAAACTTAGGTGTTCTATATTCAATTTAGTGAATGCTTTTTTCCCTACTTGTGCTGCTTCTGAGCATTACAGTTTATTTGTTACATTGTTGTTTCATCTCTTACCTATTCTTAAACCCTCTGTAAATTCGATCTGCTTTTGTTCACTCACAGTATATGAAATATATTAATCTTTTTGTACTGCCTGACCTAGTTACCTTGGATCTCAGATGACCATTATCTACCTAAGCTAAATGACTGTAAGACTCCTTGAAAATAGAGCCTGATATCTTCAGTTACTGGGTTTGTGGTTACAGTGCACTCAGTCAAAGACATTAGTCTGATACTAACATAAATTCAAAACAAATTGGTGTATCTTTTCTTAACTTCAAAAATATCTTGAATGAAACCTATATTATTGCGACATTCCCCTGCAGGTTTAGAGACCACAACATTAATGACATAAAATAAAGAAGAAGGCCTCTTTGGCCCTGTCATTTTCTCGGTTGCTAGCAGTATTTTGACAAACAGTTTGTCATTATTGCTTAACGGAGGAATTGGTCCTTGTTTTTTTTTTTTTAAATGTATATATATCAAAATTATTACCTTCCCTGAATAATAAAATCAATAAAGTCTCTTCTTGTGTGAAGTCTCCAGACAACCTTCTCTCAATGAATAATTAAACATTTGAATCAATTCCAGTACTAGCCTATCATTCACAGGTTTATGAAACTTTGCCGCCTGACCATCTTTGCCTGGAATTCTGTTATTATTTAAAAGAGAAATAGCTTCTAATATAAGTTCTTGTGAAATTGAAACTATCAACTCTATTTCATCTAAAGAGCAGATCTAGGCAAGACTGATACTGCCCAGGGAAGAGAAACTGGTTCAGGCAAATCAAGACCTGCTTGAACTATAACTGAAACCTCAAACTGAACCAAGATTGAGCTCATTTTTTAAAAACTCAGACACTAGGAGAGCTTTCTGAAAAACAATGACAGGGAAATCTATTTAAGCTGAGATTCTGTAGAAAGCAAAGAAGACACAAGTTAAGATATGTGCACATGTCATGGCAATACTAACAAATACCAAGGCACTTAGACTTCTATTGACATCTGGGAAAAGGTCGAATTAGAAAAAAAATAATGTTCCAAAACAATTTCTCATTTTAACTACTGTTTATGACACTTTCTATCTGAAAGCCTAAATGTATTAATTCAAGTACACAATTGAATTTTGGGGAACTCAGTCTTTTGCATCTCAGAATTTCCCCAATACTCTTAAGGACTAAAACTCTAGACCTAATTACATGGGTAGCTGTGTCTTCTCTTTATTCTCTACTCCTGCAAAACTG
The DNA here is from genome assembly GCF_002776525.5 of Piliocolobus tephrosceles. Lineage (NCBI taxonomy): Eukaryota > Metazoa > Chordata > Mammalia > Primates > Cercopithecidae > Piliocolobus > Piliocolobus tephrosceles. The sequence goes on along the minus strand of NC_045447.1, from coordinate 20,434,617 downwards.
ACCTTTATTCAGTAACTCAGTGAACCAAGCTGTCACCTCCCTGCAACCCAACTATAGAATCTTTTCATGGGTTTTCACCTCCTCTTCATCCTTTGTCACCAAAGACCTGAAAGATGTTATCTTTTATGCCTTAGCTCAGTGGTGGCTTTTTTTATGGCCCACTCCATCCCCAGACCAGTTATTTATTCTCATGGCAATCTGCAATTTTCATTCATTGCCCTTACCACAATTCATAATTAATTATATGCTTGTGTAATTATTTTATTAATGCCTGCCCCTCACTGTCATTTGGTGGGCTGTAAATTTAATGAGGATGATGCTGTATCTGTTATGCTCGACATTATTGCACAAAGATGATTAGGTATGAAATATATATATTGAATAAAAACTATGTATTGCTTATGCTTTGCATTAAAACAACTAGAGAAGGAAGAAGGAAATGTGATGATTGGTTAAAAATAGGATTTCAGAAATTGAAATATTCCTTGTAAACATGAGCCAACATAAATCTCCTTGACACTCATCTCCATTCCAATCAACAACACTGACCATACCTAAATCAGTCCTGTCATCTTCCCCAAATTATGCCAACTATGGTCAAGAATCTGGTCCAGGTAGCTAGAAGTGTTACTCTCCGATTTTATTCAAAAGTTACTTATTTCACATTCCAAAGAAAGATCATTTTTTATATTCTTTATTTTGGGAGGGGAAGGAGTTTTACATAGACATTAGAAATGGCATGAGGTAATGTACAAACAGAGAAAAGAAATTATTATTTAACTACTAGCTAGGATATTTAGAATATCTTTTCCATAAAATTTAACAGTTAAAATAAACTTTGGAAATAATATATTCCATCTAACCACTTCTCAGAGCTTCACCAAATGACAAGTTAACATGGACAATATGGTGTGCTGGAAAGAACACTGGACATGTTATTTCAAAATAAACTCATGGATGCCACGAAATGGTGGCTCATACCTGTAATTCCTGCTGGAAGGCCAAGGTGGGAGGATGCTTGAGACCAGGAGTTCTCGATTAGCCTGGGCAGCATAATGAGACTCTGTCTCTATGCAAATTAAAATTAAAAAGCCAGGACCGGGCACAGTGGCTCATACCTGAATCCCAGCACTTTGGCAGGCTCAGGTAGGTGCATCACTTGAACTCAGGAGCCTGAGACTAACGCCTGGGCAACATGGCAAAAAGTGTCCCTAAAAATTATACAGATATTATCCAGGCATGGTGGTGTACACAGTAGTTCCAGCTACTCAAGAGACTGAGGTGGGAGGATCACTTGAGCACGGGTGGGAGGTTGAGACTGCAGTAAGCCATGATGGTACCACTGCATTCCCACTTCGGTGACAGAGCAAGACCCTGTCTCAAAATTAAAAAAAAAAAAAAAAAAATAGCTAGGTATAGTGGTGTGCACCTGTAGTTTCAGCTACTGGGTACTCAGTAGGCTGAGGCAGGAGGATTGCTTGGGCCCAAGAGTTTGACGATACAGTAAGCTATGATTGCACCACCGTTCTCCAGTCTGGGCAACAGAGAAAGACCCTGTCTCTTAAAATAAATAAATAAATAAATAAGAACTCATCAGACACTTGCTAAAAGGCATTGAATTTAGCTCTATAGACAAAACAAGAAAAAAAAGGCAAACTGAACAATTAGGAGACCTATGTTCTTAATTACAATTTGATTCATTTATTTCTCAAAGGTTCAGATTCTTTATTTGTAGAAAAGTAAATGAATTACTGTAGATGATTTCTAAGATTACTCCTGGCCTTCAGATACTGTATATCCTCAACTTTCCATCTACTTTTTCCTCACTCATTAATTCGGCAAACATTAATTAAGTTTCTGCTACAAATGTTTTAGATGCAGTTTTGAGCACTGGAAGTAAATCAATAGAAAAAATACAATTCTTGCCCCCATGGAATTACATTTTGTTGGGGAGGCACACAATAAAGAGAACAAAGCCAAATAAATAATATGTTAGAAGGTAATATATCCAATAAAAAATAGGGTAGAGAAGAAGAGTAAGGGACCTCAGGGAGTAAGGAATATGATTTAAAATATAGTGGTAAAGGTAGGCACCAAAAAGATGGTGAGACTTAGGCAAATACATCAAGGAAGTCAATGCTGCATATCTGGAGAAGAGTACTTCAAGCAAAGACAGCAAATTCAAAGATCAAGATACACATGTGCCTTCATGTTTAATGAACAAGGAAAGCAATGAATCTAGCACTGAGGAGAGTAAGCTTAGATCAGAGAGGTATGAACTCAGGTCATGTGGGGCTGTAGAAGCCATTGCACTCTCTGTGATATAGGGACCCAATTGTTGGGAGAACTAAAACCGACTATTGACATTATTTTAATTGCATTTTAACATACTGAATCTGAATTCTTTGTTTACAAATGATGTGGAGGGAGAGGTAAGGATGAAAGTGGGGAGAGCGGTTAGGAGGTTATTATTTATAGTCCAAACGAAAGATAGTGGTCACTTGCACCAAGGCAGTAGCAGTGGAGGTGGTGACAAATGATGTAGTTCTTGATATACTTAGAATGTAAGACAAATGGAATGAGCTAAAATATTGGAAATGGGGTTTTAAAGAAATATAGGAGTCAAAAATGGCTCCAATATTTTGGCCTGAGAAAGTAGAGATAGAGTTATCATTAATTGATGTAAGAAAGTTTCTGAATAGGGTAGATTTGGAAGTAGAGAAAGAGTAGAATAAAAATTCAATTTCTTGCAATCAAAACCACAATGGGATACCATCTCCTGCCAGCTAGAATGGTGATCATTAAAAAGTCAGGAAACAACAGATGCTGGAGAGGATGTGGAGAAACAGGAATGCTTTTACACTGTTGGTGGGAGTGTAAATTAGTTCAACCATTGTGGAAGACAGTGTGGTGATTCCTCAAGGATCTAGAACTAGAAATAACATTTGACCCAGCAATCCCACTACTAAGTATATACCCAAAGAATTATAAATCATTCTACTGTAAAGACATACGCACACGTATGTTTATTGCAGCACTATTTACAATAGCAAAGGTTTGGAACCAACCCAAATTCCCATCAATTATAGACTGGATAAAGAAAATGTGGCACATATACACCATGGAATACCATGCAGCCATGAAAAAAAAAAAGAAGAGTTCATGCCCTTTGCAGGGACATGGATGAAGCAGGAAACCATCATTCTCAGCAAACTAACACAGGAACAGAAAACCAAACACTGCATGTTCTCACTCTTAAGTGGAAGTCAACAGTGAGAACACCTGGACACAGGGAGGGGAACATCACACATCAGGGCCTGTCAGGGTGTGGGGACCAAGGGGAAGGGAGACCATTAGGACAAATACCTTATGCATCTGGGGCTTAAAACCTAGATGACGAGGTGATAGGTGCAGCAAATCATTATGGCACATGTATACCTATGTAACAAACCTACACATTCTGCACATGTCTCCCAGAACTTAAAGTATAATTTTAAAAAAAGAATTCAATTTCAGACTTTTAATGTTTGTGGTGACTATTAGAAAGTTAAGGGGAAATGTTGAATAGGTGTTAGCATATTTTAATTTGATATTAGGAGAAAATGTGAAACTTTGAGAGTCACAGAATATAGATAATATTTAAAATCATGGGGTAATATTATCACAGGACTGAGTAGGTATCAAGAAGAGAAATTCAATCTTAAGCTTAGAAGTATATAGATGTTCAATAGTCAGTGAGATGAAGAGTTAGCAAAGGAGGCTGAGAAGGAATAGTCAGTGAATGTGGAAGAAACCAGGAGAGTATGATGTTCCACAAGAGAAGTGAAGAGAATGGATCAAGCAGAGAGGAGTGCTCACCTGTATAAAACCTTGCAGATATTTCAAGCATGGCAGAGTAGCCAGTTTTGCTCAAGTTTCAATCATTTGATTTATCACTGTGAAGATCAGAGTGACATTAAAAGACCAGTTAAAAGGGAGTGGTAAAAATGCAAATCAATTATTCTTTATGGACTTCTGTTCTTAGAATAGATTTTCACAGACTTCAGAGTTGCATCCAAGCATTGCTCAATGTGACTTAAAGTATGCAAGTAAATGAGTAATAATATTTAGTGGCTCAAAGGTCACAGTCTCAGTTCAATGATTAAGGACTCACATTAGGAGCCATGAGTGACTGACCCTTCCTAGAATACAATGAGTCCTATCTCCATAATGTAACAACCTCATCCAATCTTCAAGGTCTGTTGTTTGCAAGGTACACTGAGAAATACTTTAAAAAATTGTATGTCTATCTCTTTTGATCTGTATTTCCTAAGGTTAATTTGCCCTCAAAGATGTACCTGGTTTCTCTTAACAATGCATGGGATACTTTCCCCCTAAAATTTATGAGGAAATTTTTACTTTTGCCTACACCACATCTTAGATGGTTTTCATGGCATTAACGTAAAAGTTGGTTTCAGATAGTTTGAATAAAGTTTGGGTAACAATAGAGACTTTGTAAATTAGACATATAAATATCTCTTTATTCTTAAAATTGTTCCCTGTTCTTAGAGTATTCTCTCTCTGTCTACAAAGACTACTTTGATTCTTTAATATATTTCCAGTGACACCTGCCCTTTCCCAAATATTACCTCGTGTGCCTAGGTCTGTTTTATTCATTTTGCTACTCATGTACATTTCTCTTACGTCCCTGACTCTTCTAAATTCTTTCATATTTCAGCAGAGTTTTTGTCTTCTTCATTAGACTGTGTGCTTTCTGGAGGCTGACATATTCCTCTTCTAATTTATAATATTCAATACAGTATCAGTTGTATATCATTTTTGTTTCAGAAATTGATGCCTTCCTAGTATAATACTACCTTCAATCACATATACGTATGTATTAGGTCTCCTTATCATAAGCTTCTTTATCAAAATCTTGAATCAGTCTCCTTTTTTATCCTGTCATCAATTAATAATTATCTTTTACATTGGTATGAGAATGCCTCAAAGCCCATTGGCATGAAATTGAAGGGAAGTCCTCATCATCTCTCTTTTTCACTCTCGACCACACCATTCAGATTGTATTCGAAAGAGCCTCTTTTCATCGAAGTGCCAATGCTTTAATTTTCAATCCTGAGATTAATTGCTTTCACACCGAATTTTCTTCATGTCATCTTGTTTAGTGATTGGATTATTGATGTATATAAACTTTGTCTCTCTCACCTGTAAGTACAAGGTCCAATTGTCTGTCTTCCCTTTAGCACCCATCATGGAGCTTTGCTCAAATCAGGTGCTTAAATGTTTATAAAATAAGTTAAAACAGATAGTATGACACCTAATTCACAACCCATTCTAAGCAAAGTTCATATATTTTGCCTGTTGGATGTTTATTTCAAAGCTTGCTTAAATGATTTGTGTAATGTCTGGTCCCCGATTCTTATTACAAGAGAATTGTCAAACTATATTAAATTGCTGAGGAATTTTGATAGAATATATAAAGTGTACTTATTTAAAGATAGAACTGAAAATTATAAATTATATAAATATCATATTGATCAATTCTATTTTAAAAAACCTTAGTATGTGTTTTATGAGACAAGCAGTTTCGATTTGTCAAAAACACAGACAATGGCATATCGTTTGTGTGGTGCATATCCAACATAAAGACTAAGAATTAGAGCCAAATGATTAATAAAGAGATGTTTGGAAGGGTTTAAGATTAGAAAATTAGACATACTCAGTGGCATCAGCAGACACAAACTCATCGCACTGGAAAAAAAGCTGAAGATGAATCTCCGTGACTATGGAGAATAAATAAATCTATGTCCAGAGAGTCCGTGAACTTTTGGCATTCAGGAGATCTAGGTGGAGGTGGCAGACAGGTGTGCCAAAAATTAAGTGGAATATGGTAATGAAGAATAAGAGGAATGAAATAATTAACAAATATTCAATTTTGAAAGACGTAGGAAAATACTAAAATGAGTTTTCATTTCTAAATACGTGTAGAACAGCAGGTGTTTTATATGCAATATCTATTTTGAGTTTCTCTAGGATAGCTACAATCAGCCCCACTTTTCAGAAACAAAAATTTGAGTTTAGGCAAGTCACAATGCTAGTAAGTGGTAGTATGAAATTCAAATCCAAATGTCTGATTTCAAAGTCATAATCACATCACTACCTGGCATGTTATCCAAACTAGAACTCAGGCACATAAGAGAAAAAAGTGACCAAGCTCTTGAAACCTTAATATATGAGATATATCTAATCAGAAGAATAGAGCATAACACCGTTACTAAAAGTAAGACACATTGAAACTAAACCTCAGTAAACCAGCTTTATGTTCAGTCTTGCTCATGACCGAATGAACATCCTTGAGCCCTTCTACATTAGGGAGAATTGGTCCCAGTTCTCTGTATGAGGCTAAGCATGTATCTTTGGAAGCTAAGACAGTCATCAAAGTAAAGATGAAGGTAGCAGGAGTCCAGCAAGGCATCAAATGAAGCAATTAAGCATGTAAAGATAATGTCAGCCAGGCACAGTGGCTCACACCTGTAATCCTAACACTTTGGGACATAAGGCGAGGTGAGCAGATCACTTGAGGCCAAGAGTTCGAGACCAACCTGGCCAACGTGGCAAAACCCCCATCTCCACTAAAAATACAAAGGAAAAAAAATAGCCAGACATGGTGGTATGCGCCTGTAGTCCCAGCTTCTCCGGAGGCTGAAGCACAAGAATCACTTGGGCCTGGAAGGCGGAGGTTGCAGTGAGCTGAGACCACACCACTGCACTCCAGCCTGGGTGACAGAGCAAGACTCTGTCTCAAAATAAATGAATAAATAAATACAATTATTGTATTGTGATCTTAATCTTCTATTTCAAAATGTTTGTTGCCGAGTGGCCCAATCCTGCAAAATAGCTGCACTTTGGCTGCAAAAACATCTAATTACCTTTTTTGGGATGATCTTGGAGCTCATTCATTTAAAGATTTATGATGAAAACTCACAACAAAGTTAAAAAGCTAGAATATAGAATTGTTTACACATGGGGGGTGTGGAATATAGAGGCTGATTGGGAGGAGAGGGTGGTTTGGATAGCAAGTTCAGCCACATTCTCTCTACTACTTCTCACTTGCTCATCACTGAATTCATCCCAGAAAATGTCACTGGTGACTGATAATTACTAGCAACCTCTTGCACAGAAATTAGAAACCTTTGAACAAATAGAGTGGCTGAAGAGCGTCATAGTCAGAAGGAGTATCCTACAGGTTCTTTCTCCAGGCCTTCTTCACTTTATAGGTTTACTGCATCTCAGCCAAATGACTTAGATGCGATTTTTTCCATTGGGTCCTTTTAGAAATACAATCCCAACATGCCAACCTTTGAAGGCTTAATGGGCTAGGGGTTCCAGTCATAGCTGGCTTCATAGATTATCTGGTAACACATCAATAACAGTAACCCTTGGGAATTACCAGGATGAGAGAGACCAATACTAAACTGGAAATTCAGAGAATTGGGTCTGTACTAGCCTTGCCACCACCTAGTTAGGTGACCTTGGATATTTTCGTTCCTTTGAGTCTCAGCTGTCCTCACTTTTGAAATGAGACTGTGTAGAACCACTGATCATTATTGTCTGCCTGCATTTAACATTTTCATGCCATTTCCTTTAGCTCTAAAACCCCACCTTCCCCATAGATTACATACAGCTCCATAATGTGTTCTTAGATTAAAACGTTCTGGGGGCCAGGTGCATTGGCTCACACCTGTAATCCCAGCACTTTGGGAAGCCTAGGTGGGCAGATCACCTGAGGTTAGGAGTTCCAAACCAGCCTGGCCAACCCGGTGAAACCTCATCTCTACTAAAAATACAAAATTAGCTGGGCATGTTGGTGCAAGCCTGTAATCCCAGCTATTTGGGAGACTGAGGCAGGAGAATCGCTTGAACCTGGGAGGCCTAGTTTGCAGAGTGAGCCGAGATCATGCCATTGCACTACAGCCTGGGCAAAAAGAGTGAAACTCCATCTCAAAAATAAAAGAAAGGTTCTAGGATAAAGTGTGTTTTGTAAAAGCTGTGTTGAACAAAGCTGAACAGATTTATTTTCTGTGTGGATGTTTTGGTGTCTTTAAAATGCAAACAGCCATAATGACTCACTGACAACTCAGGGAAAAAAAAAATTTTTTTCTCCATATTTTTGATCCATTCCTGATAACTTTTCCCTAAGCCCTCCACTCTCAGTGCATTAGACCATGAATGTTTCCTGCCTCAAGCTAGAAGGACTAGATTCTCTTTGTTGAAGGTTGGAAACTGAGACTTAGCCTATCTTCTTTTTTTTTTTTTTTTTTTAACAATTTTGCTTTTGCTGGTAAGCACTTGGAAACAATGGCAACTTTCACCACAGAGCAGCAGGATTCAGCCACTGCCATCTAAAGGCAAAGAAGTGTGGGGTGCACAAAGAAAAGCAGACTTGAATGGCAGTGTCTACTCAAAGAGATGGAAACCTGCTTTATTTAGGGGCCCCTTTTACACCTAAATCTGGACCGTTGGAAGATCCAATACCGCTTTTTGAACTTGTATACTCTGCCAGCCTTCAATCATACCCAAAATCTCCTCAACCAGAACTATTCAGAATCTACTAAGCAGATTTAGATAAAGGTCATACAATCAACACATTCCTCTTTTCATGAGCAACCAACAGGATTAATACTTTACATAACACACTGTTGAAATCACACGCATATGTTTTAGGATTATCTGAAATAACTGATGATGCTGCTATTAATAATAAGTTCATGTATATATCTGAAGCTAATCACGTCAAGGACATTGCTTTTTTCCCCTTTTTATGTAAGTATTTATGTTGCTGAAGTTTTAAAAAGTGACTATGCCTGAATGCCAGCAATATGCCAGCTATGGAACTAGACTCCTCATGAACATTATATAATTTAAACAATAAAATGACTCAGTGAGGCAGAGAGAGTCTTCTCCCCATTTCAAAAATGAGAAACAAGTAACCAGAGAATTTGTATAATTTGTTTAAGGCCTAAAGTTACTAATTGGCAGAAGTGGATTCCTAGCTCAGGCCTGCCTGACCCCATGGTCTCTGCAATTTTGTTAAGCTATGTCTCATGAATTTGCCATGATATACACTCATGCCATCCTCTCTCCTGTTGCCCCCTGCCCCACCTTATGTTCTTTCCTAGTGCATTTCTCTGTATCCCTTTCCCTCTCTTTTTCTGTCCTCCTTTTTTCTCCTTCCCTTGATTCTTCCTTCCTATCTTTTTCCTTTCCTCTATCTCTCCCTTGCTTTGCTACAACTGACAATATTACAGGTCCCAGATGTCCCTAAATGTTATCTTCTCTGCTTTTGCGAAGTGTGTCTCCTTTCATCTCCCTTGGTCCTCACTGAGTCCGTGTTGTGGCTTTGTATTCTTTGCCACCTCTCTTTGCCCATCCTCTGAAAACGCCTCTAAAAACCTACATTTGTCCCAACACTTTCCTAAGAAATGTGCATTTTCCATAAGGACCCCACTTAATTTTTAACACCAGCACCACTAAAATAACTGCTCACAATGCATTCAGCCAAGACTTTTCACAGCCAGCAACCCCCTTCCTTTGCTTCCTTTGCTTTTTTAAACCTGTTAGGAAAAGGTGTTCTGAAATATTTCATTTTGTTGTTACCCAGAGCTGTGATTTTCCATCCTCACCATTTCAGGGACTATGAGTCAGTGCTTAGAACTGACTTGTGATTTCACTAGCTTTCTTCAGGCTGGAAAATGCACAGACTTGTGCCTGTCTCTGTTGCCCAAGAAAGCATTCCTAGTGTTTGATGCAGGCATCAAGACTGTGTCTTACCTGGATCCCTAATCCTTCAACTCAGTTGTTTCTAACATTCCCAGGAATCTTTCAGCCATTGGAAAAAAGTATACTATCAAAGGCTTAGGTTAAACTCTCAAGCACATGACAAGTTATTCAGAGCAGAGCTGCCACAGGACTGAACCTGAACCTGTGAGGTGTCTTCTTCCTAGTTCCATGAAATCTCATAGTTCTAAGAGATCTCTTGGAGACGTAGCTACCAACGCACAGTATCCAAAAGACTGAGAACAAATAACACTCCAGCCCAGTGATTTTTAGTTTACCTTTCTTTAATAATTATTTTGGAGGAGGGAATATTAATTATTATTATGCAAAAAGTAGAAAACTAAGGACAAGAAGAAAGGATGAAAAAGAAGAGGAGACTAATTATAAGGAAGAGGCCTCTGTGACCAAATAAATTTAGAAAGCCTTAGATTAAGTGAAAGTAAACAAATTTCTGTACTTTGTGACTTTTTATAGAGTAAAAATAGTCTTTGAGAATATTCTGAAGAAAGTGCTTTAAATTTTACATACTTATCCGAAAGCTTTTGTTTTCCATAGATTCTCACATCAGTCTAGAGTTTTATAAAATACTTCAGGAAATAATGCACTCCCACTTCCTGAAAGAACTACAGAACCATCTTTGTTATTCACATTTAATTCATTAATACATTCACTCATTCATTCATGCATATATTTATATAGTCATTCAAAAATTTGACTAGCATTCATTGTGATCTGAGCACTAGAGATATAAAGAAGAATGAATAGACTCCTAGTCCCTAAGAAATATACTGTCTGGTTAGAAAATGGACATTTGGATGAATAAAGTAGAAAATAATATAATAAGGGCAATAATATGAAAACAAGAGACTCTGAGAGCACACAACAAGGTGAATGAATTTTCCTCTTTAGTTTAAAATGTATTAGTCTCTCATTCATAAAATGGGAATAAGAGTGTTTTCTCCATAGGATTGTTGGAAGACAGAATAGACTTTGCTGAAAAGTGGCATGAGTAGCCTAATTTGGTGATCTGTGTTTTGTGAATTTGGCAGCAAGAGACCATTAACAGAAATGCTGAAGTTAGGAATAAGAGATTCAACTGTAGAATTTGTGAGGTGTGCCCAGTGAGAAGAACAAGATAGCAAATGTATGTAAGAAATGGTCTTGGCTATATGTTTGGGAGCAAGGAAACAACTCAGCAAGTGCTTATGGCAAATTAATTGCATTACACATTTTAGTTCTGCCATGGAGAGAAACAGAATCACTCCACAATACCACTAGATCTGAAGAGTTAATGAATTCTCACCTATCCATGTTGCTTAGACTGAAGCAACAGCAGAAAACCCAGAGAGAGTCAGTTCACTTTGCTACTTTTAGCATATTTTCTATTTTTCATTGTCCATAAATTTTTCTTCTAAAACATCCACTTCCCAGAATGCACACCTCCTATAAATTGACTGTATTTATTGAGCCCCAACCCAGGTGAGCAAAACATGACATTGCTACGTGGTTAAATAAAAGTCAACTGATCCAAGTTCAGCATGATGCATTACTGGATCCACAAAGGGTCTGTAATCCAGCTGCCCTCCCCACAATGCAAGGATCTAACATGCTGTTTTATGATGCTCTTTTGGAAATCTGGAGTAAGAATTATACTATATAGAACCAAATTCTCTTATCTTGTAAAACCACATTTTAAAAATCTTTATGTCTCAGAGGGAGGTTGCAGTTGAATCAAGCCCTAAAATAGCTCTGGAAACTTTCATGAGGAAAGCAATACATATTTATTATATTTAATATCTTTTAACATAATTCAGACATTCACTGTTCAGAGAGGTTTTTTTTTTTTTTTTTTTGTTGGAGGATTTTTTTTTTTTTTTTTTTTTAAGTGATCTGAGAATTGAATGAAGAGAAAAGGGAAAAATGAAGAAGAAAACTTTGGCTTCAGCAGCAGCTGTACCTTTCTGGTGTTTGCTCTGAATTTTATTAGCTAAAATTTACTCTCTAGCAGGTGGCTAACTATGAATGCAGGAAATTACTAGGCTTGTCCTTAGACTATGAAGATGGATGAAGGGTGCAGTCAGAGAACAGTAGAGCTCAAAATCTGCTTCAGAAATCACAGTTGAATGGGTAGATTGTGTAAGTATTTTCTTGTTGGCAAAATGCCTTTCATATATTTTTACATTTCTCATTGAGGCTAATTTTACATAGGAGGAAACTGAGAATCAGAAATTGTATTTCACAAGGTTGTGCATATGGTGGTTGCAGAAACCAGGATGAGGAAGTCACCTCTTTCAATTTCTTTAATTAGTTGGGCTCTTTCTACACTCCCACTTGGCTTCCAAACTCTTCATTCATTCATTCATTCAAAAATTACTGTATTGTGTTCCTGTTATGTGCTAGGTTTTATAAGTGTGGTTTTAAAAGCCGTAGATACATTTCCAGTGATCTTGGAGTTTTAGCTCTGGTTTTACAGATGAGGAAATGAAAATTTAGAATAACCAAGTTACTACTTTTTAATCACAAAATTAATTTGTGGTAAAGCTACGAATAGACCTCAGCTCTTTGACAATAAAAAAAAATGAAAGCCTTGCCTACAAATCAAAATCATATAAATGCAATCCCATTTCCTGCCAGCTTCCATTATTACGGTAGAAATGCTTTACGTTCACTTCTGATTGATTTCCAATGGGCAGTGGCCTTCAACTTTTTTAACTTGTTTCTTGTTTTGAACATACCCTCATCCTAGCCAGATTCCTTATCTTTCTAGTAGATGATCTTCAAGCAAATTTATTTGTTAAAAGGAAATCAATGTTGAAAACATACACACAAAAAACTCACACACTTAATTGAATGAACTTTTTCTGGTATAAGTCACATTCTACTTTATTTTTTATCCGTTCACTTGTGTAGATTAGGAAAGTGTGGGATGCTTTGTTACATTTGGACTCATCTGAAATGCAGTTTGCCTGCATTTTAAAAAATACTTTTGTGGCAATTAAGGTTTATACTATAAAGGAAACAACAGTGCATATTTTATTTTGCCAATAGATCCTCTATCTTAGCAATATTGTGGAGCAAAAAATATAAACATAGGATAAGAAAGTTAGAAGATATTTTAATCAGTATGTGTAGTGGTTGTTAATTTTTGGAAGCTAAAATCTTTTAAAGAATTTGATTAATTATATTTTAATAAAATGTGCTCTTTTATTTACAAAAAAAAAAAATCTAGTGAAAACAACACGTGGTCTTCCTAGGCAAACCAAACATACATACAGGCTTACAATACATTGTGTACAGCAATAGACAGTCAATGGCTCTCCGAAGAAGCATATCATCCTTGAGGGCTCCAGGGACCTCCTATGTAAGGACATAGTCCCCACTGCCCTTTGAGAGTAAAACCTCTGCTTATTGGGTTCAGTGATTTGTCTGAAGCCCCTAGAACTGCACCTGCCTCATTATAGTGTTCCATAAGCTTTTCATTGACCCAATGGATGTTCCATTAGAAGACAATGTAGGTCCTATTTCATCCAGGGCTTTCTTATTCATCTTCTACAAACAAAATCATCTTCTATAATGAAATCTTACATAAAACTCAATATATAAACTTCTAAAAGTATAACTGTCCTGAATAAAACTGGAGTGGGGCTAAGCCCAGAATCTTGTTCATGTACATTTGCTCCCACTCATAAAACCTGTGTGAACCCCTGGGGAATTTCTTGTTAATGCAGATGAAGAAGCAGAGGGACTATTACATTAGTCATGGTCAGAAAGCAAAGAAATTGCTGAGCTGAGATTTGATTACAGGCAGCCTTAATCTTGAACAATGACTCTTACTGACTCTGCTGTAATCAAGTCTTTTGAAAAGTTTATAACCTTAAATTGAAAATAGTTGGCAAAACCAATGATCTAAAGCAGACTTCTTCAAAATACAAATGAAGGAACTGATATATGATTGTGAAGTGACATAAACAAGATCTCTCGGTTTTTGTATTTGGTGCTACATAGTCATAGAGGATGAGCTTTTGATTCAACACATTTACATTTATCAACCTGGTAATATGTTCCAGGCTTTGCTAAGTGCTGTAAGCATAATGAGTCATGTTTGTTTTGCAGGGATTTGTGATCTGGAAGTGAAGACAGAGAAAAGGTACCTGCAATGGAACATGATGTGTTATATAATGGTATGTGTTTTTATCTCTCATCCCAAGTCATTGGACAATTCTTTTGGATATACTATAAAAATCTGATTGTTTCTCCCTCTGTCTCCTCCTGCCACCCTGGTCCAAGTTACTATTATCTCTCATCTGAATTAGAGCAGTAGTCATTAACTGATCTCTCTGGTTTCAGCCTTACTTACCTACAGTCCTTGTTCAACACAGTACCTAGAAGGATTTTTTTGTTTGTTTGTTTGTTTGTTTTTGTTTGACGTAGAATTTTGCTCTCGTTGCCCAGGCTGGAGTGCAATAGCGCAATCTCAGCTCACTGCAACCTCTGCCTCCCAGGGTCAAGCAATTCTCCTGCCTCAGCCTCCTGACTAGCTGGGATTACAGGCGTGCACCACCATACCCAGCTAATTTTGTATTTTTAGTAGAGACGGGGTTTCTCCATGTTGGTCAGATTGGTCTCAAACTCCCAACCTCAGGTGATCTGCCTGTCTCAGCCTCCCAAAGTGCTGGGATTGCAGGCATGAGCCACTGCACGCAGCCCCTAGAAAAAATTTTTTTAAAAACATAATAGAGATCATATTACTTCTCTGCTCCAAACCTTCCAATAATTTCTGATTGCAGTCAGAATAAGAAGAGCTTATCCTTTAGAATCCAGTCCCTGTCTTTATCTTCTATCTCAACCCTTTCTACTCCCCTCTCCCACTCAGTCACAGTGAACTCTTGACTATTGTTTTTCAAACAGACCAACTCATCCTACCCTAGAAATTGCCATTGCACATTCCTCTGCCTGATCTTCCTTTTTCCAGACTTTTATGACGCTCACTTCGTTGCTTCAGTTGTGTCTCTCTTTGAATGCTACTTCTCTATAATGCAGCATTCATGGACCTCCAGGTCTAAACCTGCTAATTGCCACCCCCCTCCTAGTCCATCTCTTCCTTCTGTTTTATAATTTTTTAATTGTACCTATCATGGCCTGTCATTTTCTTACATTTGTATTTATTTATTACCTTTTTCCACAACTAGAATGTAAACTTCTTGCGGGCCTGCACTTTGATTTATTCATAGCCGTATTCTCACTACAATGACCAATGCATATATAGAACTCAACAAGTAAATAAATTATGAGTGCATAAGTTAATGAGCCAAAGTAGACATAAAGTTTTGTGAGACTTTGCAATTTCACAATTCAAGGATGTGTGATGAAGCAGACATTTCCCAGGGAAAGGTTTATGAAGCTTGATAACACCTTTTAAAACATATTTGTTGTCCTGAAATCCAGCTGTTGCCTAAGATTGTCTTGTGTCAGATGAGTATTCTCTTGGGCACTTCAGGAATTGATTGACAACTAGTTTTTTTGTTGCAAAGAATTACCAGCCATGTATTCAAAATGTCCAACACAGGACTTGCTCATATCTATCTCTTTGTGGAAATGATATAAGCTTTGAAGTTCTAAACACTGGAATGGACTCCTGGCCTTGTACCTTAACATCTGCAAGATCTATAAAACTTCTCTGAACTTCAGCATCCCTGATTTGTGGAGAAAGTAGAATACCTCTCACAAAGAATCACTGCTAGTATTTAAAATAAGGTACTGCAAATAGCTTCGGTGTTATTATCTCTGATATACCTAAAGAGGTAGGGATAATTTCTCTATAAAATCACATTTTTCTCCTAGAGCCAAGAGTATTTAGAATGTTGTTACTCTGTGTCAGGACTGATGGTCAATGGCTCTGACAACTGCATTGCTACGTGTCCTCTGGGGAGCTCCTTCAAAGTTTAATTGACCTTATTGTCAGGACATGTATCCTGATACTTGGAAAACATTTTAATTTCTATGTTACATCCTCTAATCTCTATTTAAACCTCCATGGGGGCAACATTAACAATCTTTCTGCTTCTCCTGTGTGTGTGTCCTTCAAATATTTATGTTGTTAGTATGTCCCTCTTTAGTTATGCCCCATCTATGTACACAATACTTAATTCTTCTAATCTTTTCTCATAAATAAATCCCTCTAGTCATTTCATCATACTCCCTGATGTTCTTTGAATCTCTTCCAATTCCTTGACAGCTCCCTCGTGTTGAGATGCCCAGAATTGTTTACAGTATTCTAGGTGCTATCTTATCAGCCTCATGCTGAGCGACTCTCTCCCCTTGATGGTTCTTGACAGCCTGCCTTGCTGCCTGGGGTTCAAGGATGTTGTTTGGAGCCTCCAGTCACCATTTAACTTGCAATATCTTTCCTCACCATTCATTGCAGACATCCTTCAGCGTTCATTTCTATTCCAAAAAACCATTATGTGATGGCAACTTTTCAGTCCTGGCAGGTGATGATTATGAACTTTGACCCCTCAGAGCTGAGTGTCAATCATTGTGAAAGGGCGTAGATGTTTGGAAGGGTTTGATTACAGTGTAGACATTAAGAGTCCTTGCTCTGTTATACAACTGCCCAGAATAGACTCTCAGTTCTGCAAAGTTTTTGCTGTCTGACTGTGACAAACTTACCAGTGCCTCAGAATCCTCTTCTGTATGATGAGAAAGAGCATCCGTAAGATTGCTCTGTGAACATGATTGATGTAAGTGCTTAAAATAATGACTTGGCATTTTGGAAGCACTCAATAAATACATGTTAGCTACCTCAACTAAAAAATTTAATTGGGGCTCAGCATCATGCCTCATGCCTGTAATCCCAGCACTTTGGGGGCCAAGGTAGGAGGATCATTTGAGCCCAGGAGTTCAAGATCAACCTGGGCAACATAGCCAGGCTCCATCTCTGCAAAAATATACAAAAATTAGCTGGGCACAGTGATGTATGCCTATAATCCCACCTACTCAGAAGGCAGAGTAGGAGGATCCCTTGACCCTAGGGGTCGAGGCTACAGTGAGCTGTAATTATGCCGCTACATTGCCACCTGGGCAACAGAGCAAGACACTATCTAAAAAAAATAATTGAGATAAATGTACCTGAAATGCATATATTTTGAGTTTACAGTTTGTTGAGTTTTGAGAATATATGCCCAAAATAACCAACACTCAAATGGAGATGTTTTCATATCTTGAGGAAGTTGTCTCAGGCACCTTTGTTATATATCTACCCTTCCCTTCAGGCAATCACTTAACTGAGTTCTTTTAGCACAGCCTAGTTTTGCCAGTTCTAGAAATTCATTTCTGTGGAGCCACATGCTACTTTTCATATCTGTCTTCTTTTACTCAATTTGTTTTTGAGAACCATTAGTACTATTATATGTATGAAACGTTATTTATATTTCTGAATAATATTCCATTGTATTAATAGTTTGCAATTACTTTATCCAGTCGTCTGCTGGTGGAATTTTGATTGTTTCCAGCTTTCTACTATTATGACCAATGCTAATATGAATATTCTTATTCAAGATGTTTTTGTGGATGTGTATTTTTATGTAATCACATTGGCATGGAGTTACTGGGTTTTAGGGTAGGTGTAAATTTACCTTTATAAGAAACTTCTAAGCAGTTTTCAAAAGTAATCATTGTATTTTGTACTTCTGCTAGCAATGTGCAAAACTTCCAGCTGTTCCACATCCTCATCAATGTTTGGTATTTAGAGACTTTTTAATGTCAACCATTCTAGTGAATATAAAGTATAATTGTGGATTTAATTTAATTTTGTGATGATAAATGGAGGAACTTTAATTGTGCTTATTGGCTACTATGTATTTTCTTTTGAGGTCTGATTGGGCAACAGTACCATTAAAAATTAGATGATTTATCTTTTTATTACATTTTATGGCTGATCACCATGTTTTCTGAATATAATCCTTTGCCTTTGTATACACACGCATACATATAGTGAGTATTTTCTTCAGGTCTTTGATTTGTCTTTTTATTTCCTTAACAGTGTCTTTTGAAGAACAGAAATATTTATTTTTGATGAAGTCCAATTTACCTTTTTTCCCCCTTTGTGGTGGGCTTTTCTTTTATCCTCTCCAAAAAAAAAAAAAATTTGTTTACCACAAGTTTTCAAGACTTTTTTTCTTTCCTTAATGAAAGTTCTATAGTTTTAGATTTTTCCAATTAGGTTTATAATAAATATTAAAATAACTTTTATATATGGTGTGAGGTAGAAGTGTGTGTGTGTGTGTGTGTTTGTTTAAATCAGATACAATTTTATAACACATCATTTGTTGAGAAAAAATTATTCTTACTTACTAAATAACCTTGGACCATTTCGTGAAATCAGTAGACAATATATATGTGGGTTTATTATAGGAATCTCTCTGGTCCATTATTCTACTTGCCTGTCCTTACACCAGAACTGTGTCATCTTGACTACTGCAGTTCCTAGTCTTTACGTTAAGAAATATGAGTCCCCAGCTATGTCCCTTTTTGAAATATTGTTTAGGTTATTCTGAGCTATTTGTAATCACTTACAGATCTTAGAATCTGCTTGTCAATTTCTACAAACAATGCTGCTGGGATTTTGATTGGAATTGCATTGAAAAAAACATCAATTTGGGGGAAACTGATATCTTAATATATAGTCAGCTGTTGAACCAGGTATATCTCTCATTCACTCAGGTCTAGATTTCTCTCTGAAATATTTGTTATGTGTAGTATTCAGTGTAGAGATTTTCTACATTTTTTCATTAAATTTTTTACCTAAGTATTACAACTTTCGATCATAATTAATGACATTATTTTGTGGTAACTTCGTTTTCCACTTCTTGAAATTTTATGATACAGTTGATTTTTTATATTGGCCTTGTATCTAACGACTATGTTAAGATTATTTATTTGTGCTAGTTTGTATGTTGGAGTGTATTTGAGCATTGTACATTCTTTATAGTTTCCTATGCAATTATACTTTCAGTAAACACAGTTTATTTTACTTTCTTCTTTCCAATCCTTATTTTCACTTCTTTTTCTTGCCTTATCATATAGTGGTACAGTATTAAATAGAAGTGATAAAAGCATACTTACTTTACTTTTCTCCAAATCTTAAGAGAAAAATAGTCAATATATTACCATCAATTATGATGTGTTTTAATTTTTCACAGATTGTCTTTATAAATTTAAGATAATTTTTTAATTCAATTTTGCTGATAGTTTTTACAATTATTGAGCTTTTCAAATGATTTTCCTACCTTTACAATGTTTGTTTGTTTTATCTCTTTTATTCTGTGAATGCAGCAAATCGCGCTGTTGAATTTTGAACATTAATCCGATCTTACATTACTGGGATAAAATGTACTTGGTTATTATGAATATTGCTGAATTCTATTTACTAATATTTTATTGAAGATGTTTGCATGTCTGTTCATGATAAATACTAGACTGCATTTTTTTTTTTTTTTTTTTTTTTTTTGTAATGTCCTTGTTCCATTTTAGTGACAGGATTACGCTGGGCTCAGAAAATGAATTACAGAATACCCTTTCCTTTTCCCTTTTCTGAACGAGCTTGAATAATATTGGTATTATATACACTTAAGTATTTGATGGAATTTATCAGTGAAGTGATTTAAGCCTGGATTTTTCAGTATAGGGAGGCTTTTATTTAGATTTTTAATTTTTTTTTAATTCAACTTTTATAAAGGTGTGTTTTTCAAATAATTTACCTCTTTTAGACGCTGTTATTAGCACACATTTCCTCATAATACTTCCTTATTATTCTTTTTAATTTATATAAAATCTTTCATTCCTGAAATTGGTAATTTATCTTTTCTCTCTTTATTTTAATAATCTATCAGTTAATTTTAATAATATTTAAAAATACCGAATTTTGACATTTTTGATTTTTCTCTATCAATAATCTGTTATGTTAAATTAAATTCATTTTTTAATTTCCTTTTTCTACTTATTTAGAATTAATTTTCTTATTCTAGCTACTCGTGTTGGAAACTTATATAATAAATATTAAGGTTTTCTTGTTCCATAATATAAGAAATTAAAGCTATTCATTTCCCTTTGAGAATTGCTTTAGCTACATTCCACAAATTTGGATATATTGTACTTTCAGTATTATCTTTTGTCAAATTTTTAAAGTTTCCATCATAATTTCTTCTTTGACCTACATATAATTTAGAAACATCTTTAAAGATTTTCAAATATTTGAAAATTTTTTGAGATAGTATTGTTATTGATTTCTAATTTAATTTCTTATTGTCAAGATATAACCTTTTTGTG
>NC_045447.1:20402498-20411457 GCF_002776525.5 Piliocolobus tephrosceles | reverse complement strand
CGCAGTCTACAGAGACAGGCAGGTTTCCTTGAGCTGCTGTGAGCTCCTTTTTTTTTTTTTTTTTTTAATTTGGATTGAGTATTAGCTATTTTGCAATGCTTCCTTGTTTTTCATTTTCCCAAATAGGTGCTTTAAGGATTAAGATATTCACCCTTTAGTTTTCAGTTTTATTTTAATAAACATCAGGATATTTTATATATAATGTAAAGACCCTATAACAGAATAATTGGACCCAAATTTTCTCTCAGCCTTTGTACTATTATTGCCATATATTTTACTTCTACATATAAGTCCTGCTATATGATTTTTATTTTTTTCTTTAAACATTCAAGTGACTTTTAGAGATTTTTTTAAAAATGAAAGATAAAACATTCTCTATATTTACTCAAGTTTTGCATGACTGGTGTTCTCACTCCTTCTTGATGATTCAGATTCCAAGATTGTATTATTTCCTTTTCAGCATAAGAAATTTCTTTAGCTTTACTTGTAGTGTGGATTGCTTGATGATACATTTTCTCCAATTTTGTTTATCTGAAATTATATTTTCTTTAACTCAACATTTTTACTGGATAAAAATATTTGGTTGAAAGTTGTGGGGCTTTTTGTTGCTGGTTTTGTTCTGTTTTTCTTTTTTCAGCAATTTAAAACATTTTTATAGTTTTATTATATCTGTCTCTTTCTTAATCATTGCTTCTCTTTATGTAAAGTTTCTTCTTTTTGACTCTTACTATTTTTAAATTTCTCTAGTTTTAAGCAGTTTTAAAGTGATGTGTTTAGGCCTAGTTTTCTCACTGTTTATTGCTTTTGGAATTCATTGAGATTCTTGGATATGTAAACTACTGTTTTTGATGAACTTTGGAAAGTCTTTGGCTAATATCTCTGTTAATATATATTTTTTTTATTCCGTTATCTCTCTCTTCTCTCTATGGGTCACCAATTACAAATATGTTATGGTTTGATAATGACACATAGTTTATTGAGGCTTTGCTAATTTTTTTCTCTCCCCTGATTCACTTATATTAACCTTTCTTATAGAATGTGTATTTGGCTTAACATGTATCTCCTAATATGCTCTTTTAAAAAATTTATTATACTCATTATTTTGTGGATTGTTAAACAAATTTATAATTATATTTCCATTTTTCTACCAATTCTTGATAACATGTAATTTTTATTTTATTCATTTTTTGGTGATTGTGACTCATATTTTCCTATTTCTTCACGTGTCTAGTAAATTTCTTTAAACATTGTGATATTGTGAATGACACGAAGAAGTTCTGAATTCTGCTATTTCCTTTGGAAGGATGTTGATTTTATGCTCTGGGGCATTTAAAATGTTAACATACTACCTTACATTTGTGGAGGCTTTTATTGATTTGTTTACTTATTTTAGAGCAGGTCTAGTTCCACTCTGGTCTCAGTCCTAGGGTAAACCATTTAGTCTTGGATGTAGATTGTACTTCTAATATGTGGTCTTTTTAGGCGTCAATGAAAAACCCAATGCATTTGCCAAGGAAGGCACTCTTCCTATGTGGGACTGCACTATAATTTCTGTCTCCCTGTAATGGGCAGCCACTGAAATCTCTGCTCATCCATTGTAGCATTGTACCAGTTGCTTGCACTCTGGGCTTCTTGGAGTCTCGCCCACACATGCATAGATCAGGTGTAAGTTCAAATTTGAAGAACTTTCTCTTCTTTTACTCGTTTTGGGGCTCATTTCTTGGATTTCCTTCTGAATGTCTATTCACTGTAGCATTCTCAAACTCCAACTTATGACTCTTTAGCCAATAAGACTGCAGCTTTCTGTTTGAGCTCTGGTTGCTACATGTTATATAGACTAGTCAGTGTCCTCAGTAGGAAAAGCATGTTACTTTGGTTAGCACTCAATTCATTCCTTTGTCTTCAAGGGTCAAATATATTCTGGGTTTCCCTATTTTTATTTATTTTCCGTGTCCATAAGCAGTTTTTAAAAATGTATTTCACCTGGAGTTTGCAATTATTACCTGCAGGGAGGTTGGAAAATTCAAGCTACTTAATATTACAGGAAGCCATAAATAGTTATTTTATTTTTAGAAAATATTTTTAAAGAAATGACTATGTTCCAGGCTTTGGTCTAAGTACTAGAAGCACATCCGAAAACTGTAGACTAGCATAGAGTGGTGGGAATGGTGAAAGTCAGATTCTAGACATATTTTGAAGGTAGTTGTTAAAAGATTTATAACAGATAGATTGGATATGGGGGCCTAAGATAAGAGAGAGAGCTTTAGTTTTGTACACGTTCCATTTGGGATGTCTACTAGACTTTTAAATGGAGAGGAGTAGACATTTGTATAAACATATATAGCTTTCAGAAGAATGTTTTAACGTGAGATATTAACATGGTAACTGTCAGTGTATAAGTGGAATGCAAAGTTCTTGAGTGGAATAAGCTCACCAAGAGAATTAATGTAGATAGAGAAGACCAAAGACTACAAATTGGGGAGCTAATGTTAAGAGATTGAAGAGAATGTGAAATAGGCAATGAGGGAAAATGAATATCCATAAAACAGGGTATCCTGGAGACCAAATAAAGACAGGAAGATGAAGTGCCACACTGTGTCAAACAGTGCTTATAGTTTAATAAAAGTCAAAGAGTGAGAAGTGGCAACTGGATTTAGCAATGTGGAGGTCACTAATGACCTCAATTGGAAACATGTTTTGTAACATAATAGAGAAAAAGAAATCTTTGTTGGGTATGTTTAAGAGAAAAGAGAAAAATTAGAGATAGTGAGTACATATAGATCTTTATAGGGTTGCTTTCTCTAATGAAGAGAATACTAATGACATAATAATCTGGGAATGTGTGATTTATCAAAGTAACATCTATACAGCATTTCTCCTTCCATCTATATTTATGTCTGCATACACAAATATACCCACTCTCATGTTTAAACATGTTTACATGTATAAATTGGAGAAAAAATCTATGCTAAATGAGAAAATCTAGTAAGGAGAGGATGATTGATGATGAGGGAAAGAAAGGGGAGGAATGTTGTTTCTACATCAATTACCTTGAATAGGTAAGAAGAGATGAAGCCTGCTATTCAAATAACATTTTTGCCATACAAAGAAGTTTTGACTTTTCTTTCATAACAACAGAAGTAAAGGGAGGGAATATGGAACAGAAGCAGGTATGTAGGTAGACACAGTGACAGGCACTGTGGAAATTCTCATCTAATTGCTTAGAATTTTATCTGCAGTGCTGGATACAAAATCAAAAACTGCATGTGAAGATGAAAAGTTATGTTCTGAAGTTTCGAAAAGAGAATAAAAACATATCATTAGTCATTTAAGTGTATGGAAGAGTGCATGGGATAGAAAAATATAGGAGGTTTACATGACATCATCATGAACTTATCTGAGACATGTGAACATGGGCTTAAAATGCATCATGCTGGCATGAATGTTTGGTTTCAGCCATGTTTAGCTGCTTCAGAGGAGAAAAAATGTACACAGGCAATTATAGTTTATCAGATTTAGTGCTTAGCCATACAATAAAAGGATAAAAGAGAGTGAAAATGAGAATAATGTTAATCCATGGAATTTAGCCTCCTAGAGAAGATTTTGAGAATGTACAGAAGGATGGAAATATAGTTAAATCATTGTATCATTAAATTTTAAGTTGCACTATGGCTGAAGAATTGGTAGAATCTGAGTACTAGAGAGAGTGAACTGAAACTTAGCAGATGGTAGCAATAAAATGGGTGATTTTGAGATTATGGAAGGTTTACAGTTAATGGTACTAATGCAATTAGAATATGGCCAATACCAGAGGAAAAGAGTTTGGGACCTGACATGTCAATTGCCAGAAGAATCACTTACTGTGTATTGAAATCATCTAGAATCAATAAAGGCGTAGATTTAAAAGAAGATTCAAAGTTGAGGGTGGCAATTTAAGAAGGTGGATGACAAGGGGTTGATCTAAAAGACATTAAGGAGAAAGAAGGACACTTATCCCAACTCTAACCCAAGACATACACTGGGATGAAATTTGGGTACAGATTGTTTTTATGTGAAGTGGTCTCAAAAGCACAAGGAAGTGAGTGGGGAATGTCAGATAGAAAAAGAAAAGCTTCAGATTTTGCATCAATAAATGGAATACTGCTATTCACTCTTGCTGGGGATCCCTTAAAGAACTATGTAGAATTTGCCTGACAGTTACTGCACCAACAGGTGAGAAAACTCGGGCTTTTATCAGCTGGTTAAATTATCCGCTGGTTAAATTATCATTTGGTTGAAGGTTAGACCTTTTCTTACGGGTAGAGCAAACCCTCAGACAGCGTGGCAGTGAGATGCAGTCACTCAAGGTGGAAAGTGGTCAGAATCCCAGAAAATGTCCACCAAAGCAATGATTAAAGCCAGATTTGGGCTGATGATTTCAATCTGGAAATATTCTGGATCAGAGAGCAAATTTTTTTTAAAACTCTCACAGCTTACATCAAACTGACCTATTCATGCCACATATTGGATCCACTCTGTTGACTTGATGCTCCAAGATAAAGGTCCTCCGCAATCTCTTAAAAAGACCTAAAATGTGAGGATAAATGGAATAAACTGCTGTTTCAGATGCTTCATTTCCAAGACCAAAATTGATCTTCATCAATTTCCTTTTCTGTCACTCAATATGATTTTCTCTTTTATCTTTATATTGATCAATATAGTGATCCTAAAACTTATCCATAGAGGGTTATATCCCTGATTAGTTTACACTAGTCATGCTATTGTCCACTTACTGCTGGAATGCACCAATAGGCATGAAAGTACTGAAAGAAACCCTAGCAAATCACCCATGTTTCAAACATGTTCCTCCCTGACCCCATTTCAGAGAACCAAACCACATCCTCATGATGACTGGGACAGTTACCCCCATCTGTATAGCGCCTTTACTAAATTGACAAGGAATGCGTTCGTGGTGGCTCACTGGCTGTGCTGAGAAACCTGATTAATTGTGGGCTATCCTTTGTAGGACCTGACTCACATAGGAGACCTGTGGTTGGGGCTACTACATGGTGAATTTTATTGTAGTATACTAACATCTGCCATTATTCATCTGGGTTTTGCAAGGTCCATTTCACTAAATTAAATGAATATGGCATAGGCCCACTTTATATTCTTTAGGTTTTCTAGAGTAGCACTGATTGCTGAAATTTCAGCTGGGATCTTGAATCACTTCTGACTTCCTTTCTTGGCCAGGGGTGGCAGATCATTTCAGCAGCTTCTACTTAGCCTTTTAGAGCATAATAATTTTTACTCCCTAGTTCGGGTGCTAATTATATCTATCCCAATTATAAACTCAAGGATGGGGAAATTACCACAAGATGAGTTTGTACACCCAATGGAGTCATTGTGATATAGACCGGGACGACGACTTCACTTATTACCTACCCTATACCTACCATATACCATGATTTTAAAAGAGGACATTTTGAATCCCTTGGTATCACTATCAATTAATAACACAGATTCAATATATCTAGAAATATCTGGATATTTTCATTCACTCAAAAATATAGTTACTCTAGTGTAACAGGTAGTGATGGGCTGTTAAATGTTTAACAATCAGATTTTTGACCAAAAAAAAAAAAATAAAATAAAACTTTGATTTATAGCATTTGCTAATTTCCATGGTATAAAAAGTTCCACTTCTGTGAAACATTTATAAAATTCTGATTAAATCTACCAACATCATGTCGTTAGACATAAAGTTAGGAGGAGATGTGCACAATTTGCTCTTGATGCTGGTACAAGCCAGCTCCAGCACAACACTGGTTATATGTTCCTTTGCAGAAGACATGGGGAATTATATTTATTGCATACATTTGCAGAGTGTCATAGACTTCTTTATCAAGGTCATTCTATCTTCCTTTCTACTGTTAGCCTCAGACCAAAAACTTAATGTGATCATGATTTTTTCACTGGAGCAGCTGACATAGCTTTGTGATGACCAGCTCTTAACATTTTTTGTTGTTGTTATAAAATCAAGAAATATGTTTGTGAGCTTCTCATTTATATCAGTCCTAGAGACACCAGGATTTACTGGCCATTACCACAAATCTCTGGAGGTTCAAGGCCTTCTGAATGTCAATTTGACCTTACTTCCAATAATCTTTGTCTGGTGGTGCTACACCTTGGTCTTATATTTTCTAAAAATCTACCACCTATTGACACAATGGATTCTACTTCCATTACAGTGTCCTTAGTCAAAAATAGCCTACAGAGTATGCCAACCAAAAATGAAAAATAAAATAGAATTGAACTTAACAATACTGTTATGATATCACCCATATAGCATTTTATTTATTTGTTTCTTAAATGGAGTGCCTTGGGCTCTCTTTGGGTACATAGTCACTCGATGACTTTTCTATTCTCACCTAATATATTGTAGCTAATATGTTCACTGACATGAGCTTTCTTATTTCTTTCTCAATACTTTTCCTATGTAGTTCTGACATATCCATGTTATTTTCCATAAACTATCAGCATGCCTAAGCATCAATAATCTGTCCTTGCATCATGTTGACTGGTTCTGTCTTGTCAAAGATATTAATTCCTCATCATGGACAAATACCCATATCAAAAAACTCAACTCTCCCTTATCCAGCCTTCTATCCCACATTCAAGATTTACCTTCACAGTTTCCCTACATCTTCTCAGCAGATATTAGCCAGGTCCTACTGTTCTTTTTGCGCTGAATAATCTATTTCCTCCAATATCTCTTCATATGGGCTATCTTAAGGTATGATTCTAGTTACTAGTAGAGACATAGTGAGAGAAGATGATCAAGTTTTTTGAAGAAAATTACTATCTTGGCAGAGATCTGTTTTAGGTCATGTCTATGCACTGTCTTAGGCAATGAGAATCTGCTCTTCTTTGGCAACAGCAAAGAGGCTGTTTTCCAATCTGGAAAGTTCAGAAATTTAGAAATTTCACTTTCTTAGGGGCATTTACCCAGCTATATGATTTCTAAGTATTTGAGTTTTACTCTTTATGGGGGCACTTAATTAACATAAGAGACCTAATGGGACTAAATAGTCCATCTCTTCTGTAGTTACTTAGAGTAGCTGTATATCTAATATTGGACCTGATTTTCATCATGGTCTGCCATCTGCCTGCTGGAGATAAGCAATTTCATCTTAGTTTCCTCCCTTACTACTTTCTTTTAGGAGCATTTTGACTTTTGAGAAAAGCATCAGCCCAACTTCTCTGTTGATAATGAATGATCTCTTTGGAATTAAAAATACTGTCATGGAGGTCTTTCTGTATTTCATAGGACACCCTGATTCGATAGTGATTAAGCAGGCAGGAATTTTTTTTGTTTTGTTTTTTTTGTTTTTTTGGCCTTTAGGGCATTTACCAAAATTCCTCCAATTTCAGGACCTTATAATTGCTATCGTCCCCATATCTTTTATGTGCCAGTCCTCATCCTTCATTGGTTAAGGTTTACCACCAGATGCATTACTGTCCTGACATTTCTAAGATGTCCTGGCTGCAGGCTGAGAAAACTCTTGTGGCTCTGGATAAAGGCAGTCAGGAAACCATAGGGATGCAGCATTTGAGGGAGGAAACAGCATCCTAAAAATTATCCACCTCAATTGAAGATGAATTTAGTTGAGACAAAGAAAATGACATGGCATGGGTGCATCAACAACTATGTGCAATAAGCACTTCTTTCTCCTGCTGTCATGTGAAGAAGCACGTGTTTGATTCCCCTTCCGCCATGATTGTAAGTTTCCTGAGGCCTCCCCAGCCATGTGGAATTATGAGTCAATTAAGCCTGTTTCCTTTATAAATTACCCAGTCTTGGGGTATTTCTTCATAGAAAACAAATTAATATAGTAAGTTGGTATCAGGTAGTGGGGCACTGCTATAAAGATATCTGACAATGTGGCAGCGACGTTGGAACTGAGTAATAGGCAGAGGCTGTAACATTTTGGCAGGCTCAGATGAAGACAGGAAAATGTGGGAAAGTTTGGAACCTCTTAGAGACTTGTTGAATGGTTTT
This sequence comes from Piliocolobus tephrosceles, assembly GCF_002776525.5. NCBI lineage: Eukaryota > Metazoa > Chordata > Mammalia > Primates > Cercopithecidae > Piliocolobus > Piliocolobus tephrosceles. The sequence continues at coordinate 20,403,416 of NC_045447.1, read as the reverse complement.
GACAAAAATGCTGATAGTGATATGGACAATGAAGTTCATGCTGAGGTGGTCTCACATGAACATGAAGAACTTTTAGGGAACTGGAGTAAAGGTCACTCTTACTATGCTTTAGTGAAGAGACTGGTGGCATTTTCCCTGCCCTAGAGATCTGTGGAACTCAGAACTTGAGAGAGATGATTTAGGGTATCTGGCAGAAGAAATTTCTAAGCAGTAAAGCATTCAACAGGTGACAGAACATAAAAGTTTGGAAAATTTGCAGCCTGGCAATGCGGGAGAAAAGAAAAACCCATTTTCTGGGGAGAAATCCAAGCCGGCTACAGAAATTTGCACAAGGAACGAGGGGCCAAATGTTTTTTTTGTTTGTTTGTTTGTTTCTTTTTATTTTATTTTATTATTTTTTTATTATTATTATTTTTTTTATTATACTTTAAGTTCTAGGGTACATGTGCATAACGTGCAGGTTACATATGTATACATGTGCCATGTTGGTGTGCTGCACCCATCAACTCGTCAGCACCCATCAAATCATCATTTATATCAGGTATAACTCCCCAATGCAATCCCTCCCCCCTCCCCCCTCCCCATGATAGGCCCCAGTGTGTGATGTTCCCCTTCCCGAGTCCAAGTGAGCTCATTGTTCAGTTCCCACCTATGAGTGAGAACATGCGGTGTTTGGTTTTCTCTTCTTGTGATAGTTTGCTAAGAATGATGGTTTCCAGCTGCATCCATGTCCCTACAAAGGACGCAAACTCATCCTTTTTTATGGCTGCATAGTATTCCATGGTGTATATGTGCCACATTTTCTTAATCCAGTCTGTCACTGATGGACATTTGGGTTGATTCCAAGTCTTTGCTATTGTGAATAGTGCCGCAATAAACATACGTGTGCATGTGTCTTTGTAGTAGCATAATTTATAA
>NC_045447.1:20338536-20399498 GCF_002776525.5 Piliocolobus tephrosceles | reverse complement strand
TTGATGGGTGCTGGCGAGTTGATGGGTGGAGCACACCAACATGGCACATGTATACATATGTAACAAACCTGCATGTTATGCACATGTACCCTAGAACTTAAAGTATAATAAAAAAATAAATAAATAAAATAAAATAATGTATTGCAAAAAAAAAAAAAAAAAAAAAGAAACAATAGATGACAAATGTTTCCTATTCAGATCCTTTAAAGGGTGCTAGACTCTTAGTTAATCTATTCAGAATTGGAGGGGCCTGGAAGGAAAAGGTCTGGCTATGTTAAAAGGGATTCTTTACAGAAGTGAATTTTCTCCCACCAAGTACGGCTTGCAGGGCCATTTCAAAATGTGACAAAAAACATGTTTTGGAGGTAAGATATTTTGATTTTCTTCCTTGTCTCATAATGTTATGCCAGAGTCAGGTTGAAAAATAAGTCACAATATATAGGGTTAAATAAAACCCATCTGATGATAATTTATGGTTTGTAGGTCATGACTCCCCAGACCCTTCAGATAGGAATTTGGGCAAGATTTAAAAAAAAAAAAAATCAGAGTTTAGTCCTAAGGAGTTAGCCATTTTCAATACTTTTTGGTAACTTATCACCCTTATTTCTCTAATAAACTATTAGCTAGATTATAATTTATCAAGGGTAAAGATAGAGCTTGCAAGTTGAAGAAGACATAGGGTCCTTACATCTCTTTTACATGTTGTGATAATCTCAACATCATATCCAAAGATTCTCAGAATAGCATTAGTTTTCATGATATATAATTCCTTCATTAATGATGATAAATAATATATATTTATATATATTTCTCACCATCGAGAAATATGTCCACGGCCAGGCACAGTGGCTCACGCCTTTATTCCAACACTTTGGGAAGCCAAGGTGGGTGGGTCACTTAGGATCAAGAGTTTGAGGCCATTCTGGCCAACATGCTGAAACCCCATCTGTACCAAAAATACAAAGAAAAATATAGCCGGGCATGGTGGCAGGTGCCTGTAATCCCAGCTACTCAGGAGACTGAAGCAGAAGAATCGCTTGAACTCAGGAGACAGAGGTTGCAGTGAGCTGAGATGGTGTCATTGCACTCCAGTCCAGGTGACAGAACGGGACTCTGTCTTAAAAAAAAAAAAAGAGAGAGAGAGAAAGAAATATGGCCACAATATGTTATTTATTTATTTATCTTATCAGGAAATCAAGATAATGTGGTGTAAAGCTCAAAACAAACGTCTTAGGTCTTATGCCAAGGGTAAGTGTACAGTTGTGAAAGAGGCAGACACACTTCTCGTATTGTTGTGGCTCACCATAAAGACAAAACATTGGTCAGGTAATTCAAAGTGTGGTAAGAGCTAAAAATTATCATGGATGCTCTTTACCATAGTCTGTTCAATATAGTCTATGAAAGAAAGATATGTACAATTTTAAGCCGAATAATTTTAAGTTCAGCACTAGTAGCATTTTTTCCCTATAAGACAAAGCATAATATTTTGTCAGTATAAAACAATTGCTCAGCAGAATTTCTGGAAGTATTCAGGGTGAAAATCAATTCAGGTTAATGCCTACCATAACTAAGTCAAGGTGTTCAGGGGTCAAGTAAGAAGACAAGTTTCTATCATTATAATCTTTCCAAAGCCAAGCACCGTCCTTACAAGTTTAGCTCTAATAAACAGCACAGTGCCTGGCACATAATACTTACTAGGTTATATCTGGTTCTGTTTTTGGTTTTCTTTAAATGAATAGTGGTTATTCTGAGAAACTGCAACTTGTGGAAATTAGTACTGATGCAATTAAAAAATTATATGAGACTAGGAAGAGGAAGTAAAGATAGCATGTTTACACAAATGAACATATGAAGAGCTCTGAATCTCCAAATCTTTGATGTAAGAAGAGTAAAGAGCTACTAATATACAGTCATGCAATGTGATAGGATTGCCAAAGATTTGAGTAACCAGAAATATATATACAGTCATGTGCCACATAATGATATTTTGGTCAACAGACAGCGTGTATGACAGTGGCTTCATATGATTATAATGGAGTTGAAAATTCCTGTTACTTAGTGACCTTTTAGATATTTAATGTTGTAGCATAATGTATTATTCAAGTGTTTGTGGATATGCCAGAGTAAACAAACCTACTGTACTGTCAGTCATATAAAAGTATAGCACATGTAATTATGTACACTACATAATACTTGATAATGATAATAAACAACTATGTTACTGGTTTATGTACTTATTATACTATATTGTTATTGTTATTTTAGATTATACTCTTTCTACACACACACACATAGATATGTGCATATATATATATACACACACACACACACACATATATATATATATATATATATATAGTTAACTGTAAACAGCCTCAGTCAGATTCTTTAGGAGGTATTCCAGAAGAAGGCATTGTTATCATAGAAGACATAGGAGATGACAACTCCATCCATGCTATTGCCCCTGAAGACCTTCCAGTGGGACAAGATGTGGAGGTGGGAGAGGGTGATATTGATGATCCTGACCCTGTGTAGGCTTAAACTAATGTGTATGGCCATGTCTTGTTTATTTTTGTTGTTGTTGTTGTTTTAAGACAGAGTCTCACTCTGTGAACCAGGTTGGAGTGCAGTGACATAATCTTGGCTCATTGCAACCTCCGCCTCTCAGGTTCAAGTGATTCTCCTGCCTCAGCCTCCAGAGTAGCTGGGATTACAGGCATGCACCACCAGGCCCAGATAATTTTTTTTTTTTTTTAATTTAAGTAGTGACACGATTTCTCCATCTTGGTCAGGCTGGTCTCGAGGTGATCCACCTGCCTTGGCCTCCCAAAGTGCTAAGATTACAGGCATGAGCCACCATACCCAATCCATGTCTTAGATTTTAACAAAAAAGTTTAAAAAGTTAAAAAAAAATTAAAAATTGAAAAAAGCTTATAGAAGGATATAAAGAAAGAAAAAATTATATAGCTGTACAGCATGCTTGTGTTTCAAACTAAATGTTATCATAGAAGAGTCAAAAAGTAAAAATATAAAAAGTTTATGAAGTAAAAATATTACAGTAGGCTAAGGTTAATTTATTATTGAAGAAATCTGTTTTATAAGTTTAGTGTATCCTAAGTGTGCAGTGTTTATAAAATCTATAGCAGTGTACAGTAATGTTCTAGGATTTCACATTCACTCATCACTCACTCACAGACTCAGCCAGAGCAAATTCCAGTCCTACAAACTCCATTCATGATAAGTGCCCTACACAGGTATACCAGTTTTTAACTTTTATTCTGTATTTTTACTGTACCTTTTCTATGTTTGGATAAACAAATGCTTACCATTGTGTTATAACTGCCTACAATATTCAGCACAATAACATGCTGTACAGGTTTGTGGCCTAGAAGCAATAGGCTATACCATTGAGCCTAGGAGTGTGGTAGGCTATATCCTGTATGTAGACTTGTGCTATACAGACTCTATAGGCTTGTGTTACACCTACTCTAGGCTTGTGTTATACATACTCTATAATGTTTTCACAACAGCAAAATCCCCTGACAAATTTTTCAGAAAGTATCCCTGACATTAAGTGATGCATGACTCTGTGTGTGAATTTATAAATATATGCACACACATATATGCATGTATACAGGTATGATATATATAATATACAGTGTATACACACACACACATATACTCAAGGAACTCAAGAGTGGCTATACTCACTGTGACATAAACCCCTAAAATTTTTTTTTAATATACAGACACAAAATAATAAAAGAGAAAAAAAGGTGTGCACTCATATATAGCTAGATACCCAACTGCACACAGAAAAGCCAGGTATGTGGGCATTCATGACGGAGATGCTGAAGAAGTTTTGCCTCACTAATTTGCCCATTACTTCACAGACATTCATTGAGCACCTATTCCATGTTACACACTGGAAAGGAGTGGAGGTTAAAATAGCAAGTGCCACCGTCACCCTATTCTCAGTGCTGCTCTGCTATTAGATGGAACCTTTATCAAGTGTCAGCAAGGGAACCTGGCATTTATCAGGGTGGGTGCTGAGCTCTGCTCTGCTGACAGGGTAGATTCAATACATGTCATCCCCACTGTGCTAAGATGTATTAATGGCTTGCTCTTTCTTCTTTCCATCACCCAGGCAACTTTTTCTTTTCTCTTCAGTCCCTTTCCCCCATCCCCCAGTTGTTCCCTTTTTGCATTTTGGGTTCCCCTTTGCACAAGCTGCCTGTTTGTGACTTTGAAGGAATCACCAATTCTCTCTATTTATGCATACCCATCCATGAAATGTGGGAATTGACTAAATTATCCCTGATGTCTTACCCACCTCTTAGTGCTATGCTAGCATTGTAGAATTCTGGTTTGAATTATTCCTAAATAGCAGAGCTTGAGACACAGGCCTTTGTGGAGGTAGTTTATTTGGGGTCATTTGCTCCTATGGTACATGACGGATGGTCTGAGGAATAAACCAGGGAAGGTTTATTTCCAAGCCACAGGCTCGGAGGATTAGTGAAGTGTAAATGGAGAAAGAAGAAAAGCAGCCAATCCAAGGTTATTGAGCTGATTACAATTACAGAAAAACTGGAGCTTAATCCTGTTTGTGATATTTCAAGAGCTGTATGGAATGTGCCTTAGAAATCTTTGAGAGTGGGAAAAAGAGAATACTTACCTACCAGTTCCTGCCCATTGGTAAAGCATTGTTCCAGGAAATGTTAACACCCGATCTGTTCCCAGTGTGCGCAGACATCAGAATGGCTGATCAAGCTCTTGCAGTAGATCCATGTGATTGTGGCAGATAAGCCCTGGGAGAAAAAGCAAGAGATATGCAGTGCGGCTGAGATCAGGTGCTATTCGGCTACACCTGAATACAGCTGGTTGCTATAGCAAAGACCAGAGAAAAATTGGTGGAGTAAGAGAATATGAAAGGAAAATAAACGTTCAACAAAGAAGCCATTGCATTCCTCAATGTTGTCTGAGTGCTGATATCAAGAACTTTTGTCAAATCAGCACTGAACACATAGGGACTATGTCAGGAAATTTCGATATCCAACATTTCTACAAATGCACAGAATTGCGGCGGGCATGGGCTCCATGGCCCAGCTTCTTCCCAGTTCCCACCTAGGTTCGTCATAACATTGATAATGATTAATAAAGAACATCTACATTGTGCCAGGCAATGTATTAGGCATTTTAAGTACAATGTCTCTTCTAATCCCTAAATCAGTTGGATCCTATCATCAGGTTATTACCTATGATCCCATTTTCCCATTTTACAAATGAGAAAACTAAGGCTCTGGAAAGGGAAGTGATTTTCCTCAATTTACATTACCCATGAAGACCTAAATTCAAATCCATATATATATATATATATATATGGACCTAAATTCAAATCCATATATATATATATATATGGCTATTTTCAGGAGTTGAAACTATCTCAGTGGGCTCTTGGGTTTAGACTGGGTGTATACCTCAGTTCTAGGTCGATATCTCTCCCTTATCTGATGACTAACCTTGAACTCCAGCTTGATTGGCTACAACCTTGAGATCCTGCTTAGTTATTTGCCAGAGACTCCAGGTGCTTGGACCTCAGCCACTAGTCCAGATATATTTTATGCCAAATACTAACCCAAGTTTGAACTGGAAGCCTCATAAATTTTTACTTATGCTTTTTCTCACTGGAGGCCAGCCTACAACCAAGTCAGTACCCCAAACTAACCCTGGTGCATTCCAGTTTCTTGATTTGTACCTTTTCTTCAGTTGTTTCATTTTTCTCTTTATGCTTTCTTCTTTTCATAATCCATAATCAATTAGCAGATTAGGGTAAGGCACAGCAGAGAATACAGGAATGGCTAAACTGGGAGATAAATTTGGCATTATTTAGAATTAATCAGAGATTCAGGGAATTTAACATTTAAAGAGAAGATAGCCCATCTTAGTCTCCTAGCCTATCTTAGTCTATGCAGGCCTCTGTAACAAATATCTTAGACTGCCTAATTTATTAACAATAGATATTTATAGCTCACAATTCTGGAGGCTGAGAAGTTCAAGATCAAGGTGCCAGTAGATTTGGTGTCTGGTGAGGGCTTGTGCTTCATAGATGGTGCTTTCTATGGGTCCTTACATGACAAAAGAATAAAAGAGCCCTGTCAAGTGTCTTTTCTAAGAGCACTAATTCCATTCATGAAAGCAGAACCCTCACGATCTAATCACTTTCTAAAGGCTTCACCTCTTAATCCTACCACAATGGGGATGAGGTTTTTACATGACTTTTGGAAGGACACATTCAAACCACAGCACAGCCTTACTGTGCACTCATTCCCTCCCATAATGTACTTTTTTTTTTTCCTTCTAAGCTTCTTGACAATAGATCTTTCAGTGCATTGGACAATCATTGCTTATCTACACTCGTAAAATATAATGATCTCCTCCCTAGCTGTTGTTGACTGCGTCAAGGATCAGACCCTGATTCTAGCTAAGCTGTTCTTGGTATAGAAACAATGAGGGAAAAGGAAGCGGGAAGAGGGAAGTAGGGGGTATCTGTTTTTCTCGTGACAGGTAGGTGAATGTAGGTGGACGGTGCAAGCATTTTCTACCCACTATGTAAATGGATAAACAAAGAATGCTGGTCTAATGAGAATGAGGAAGGAAACATGTTTTAATTATTAAAAAAAAAAAAAAAAACAGTGATAAGTGGGGAAAGATTTCAATCAGCCCTAAATGATATGCCCAATTATCTTCCTGCACCCTTGACCACCCACGTCCCTGTCCTTTGACTTATTAAAGTTACTGAATTATTTACCTGATCCATTCTCCCTTTTTTAAAAACTGAAATTATTATTATTAAAAGGCATGCCTGCACTATGTTTTCAATGACATAAAATTCTCTGCTTCCTGAATGTCTTTCATTTCCCAGTAGATTCAGTTGTTATAAAGTGCTTCCTTATGTTGAACGTAAAGCAGTTTCCCTGTACTCGTTAACTCCATTTCTGTTCTTGGGAACAAATAAAACCAATAAAATCCCTTTTTTTTATACCCGCCCATCCAACATCTGAAAGAAAGCATCCCAACTCTTATCCCCATTCCATGAAGAACTTTTTGTTTGCTAGGCTAAATGTTCTCAGATTATCTTATTTTGTGTGTGTGCCATGGTTTGGAATCCCGTGGGTTATGCTGGTCTCTTCTGTCTGGGTTATAATACAAATTGTTAATCTCTCTCTCCATGTCTAGATTTGGCTGACCCAATACGTAATGATGTGGGCCTGTTACACACCTGTCTCTAGGGTCTTACTTACATTATAAATAATCACTGCCTTGTGATTCCAACGTCAAGAAGGTACAGTACTACATGGTGGTATTATGTTTGACATCAGACATGGCCCAACAGGGGAGAAGAACATGCTTCAATAGTTAGATGATTATGTTAATACGAACTGGGATTTTTTATTATGTTTGTCTCTTTCAAGACTGAATTTGATGTGATTGCTGCTGCTGATTCAGTACTAGGTAACGGAGGCTGAAATGTATTCCCCAGAAGATCCTCCGGGAACAGCCACCTGGGATTGACAGAGAGAGTCACTGGGTGTCACTGTTGAGTCATACAAATGCACTGGCCGCTTGCTTATAGAAGTCTGGCTCCTTAAAGAAGCTAGGAGAAGGAGGTTTGGGGTGGCTGTCTGTCTCCTCCTGGTCTGTGTCTCTTCACTAGGGTCAAGATAGAGCATCTTTCTCCCAGATTTTCACTAAGAAGTATTGAGTCAGATGTGCCCACATCAGTGTGGGCCTTAACTGCTGTTTAATGACCTGATCCATCCTTGATCTGCCTGATGGTGCCTTGTCTGCTTTTGTGTATCTATGTAGTAAGTGATCACACCCCAACCCTAGTCAAAGGAGGTCTCCACCTCACACCCAGGACTTGCTGAACCTTATAGTTCTCTTCGGAGCAGATAAGCCCTTCCAGATTCAGACTGTGCTTTCAGTCTCAGTCAAGGGTCAGTGGCACATTTCAGGGTTTTTTTTAATGGGAGTACTGTTTTTGATAGAAATAAAGACAGGTGGAATTGTAGGCATTAGCACTTTGAAGGGCAAGGAGAACAATTGATCAAAGGAGAGATGGGCCAAAGGTTACTAGATCAAAGATAGACAGATCAAAGGTTACTAAAGATGGCTGAGTGCTCTAATAACCTTCTGTCCAAAAACTGACCCTGTTACTAACCCAGCCTGACCCACACATAGGTCATGAACTTTTGTTACCTCAGTGACTAAATATCCTTTCATGAGATGCTCGCTCAGGTTCATTGGCAGGTGTTCTCAATCCCTTTAGGTGAACGTCATGAAAATGAAAATACCAAAATAACACATCCCTAAAACATTTTCTGATGTCTGAGAAAAGCCCTAGGCATCAGTATATTTATAAACCCCACATGTCACTAAGGAATTTCCAAAGCACATTCTTCCAGTAGTGATTGATTGATTCTATGGTTTCTGAAAATTGTACTTCACATTACTTTTTAAAAAATTTTTGCTTCCCCTGGAATTCAGTACTGAGTTACATCCCGAGCAATCCCTCCAAAACACAAATGTGATTGACACTCTACTGTCTCCTTTTAAACTCCCCAATGTCTAATCACCACATATAAGTCAAGTATGAAGACAGTGCCCTGTTATTCATGTGCTTCCTCATTGGCCCCTGCTTATTCCAGGACAGAACAGTTTCCACCCACACACTGGTTTAAGCCAGGGGCTCACCACTTGGCTGCACATTGAAACTACCTGTGGAGCTTTTGAAAGCACTGATGTCTGAGTCCCATCCCCAGGACTTCTGCTTTATTGGTAGGGAAAGAAACTCAGGCATCGTGAGCTTTCAAAGCTCCCCAGGTGATTCTAATGGAACACAAAGCTTCAAAATCAAACCAAACTATTCTTTGGTTTTCTCCCTTATAGAACACACACATTTTCTTATCCTCCTTTGACTGAGCCATACATAACTGCTAATCCTTCTTGACTCAACCCACTCATCATCTCCTTGAAGAAATCAAGTCTGAGCATACTCCTCTAGCCAAGTTAAAGATTTTTCTTTGGGATTCCCTAGTTTCTTGTGCATACTTAGGCTATTGTATCAGAAATATCTATATGTCTATTTTTTACCTCTAGACTATAAGCTTATACTGGGTAAGTGAATTAATAGAACATATTTGTCATTGTGTGCCCAGTGCACAGCACAGAACTTTAAGCAGCTATTAAGTGCCCAGGAAATATTTTGTAGGCTGGAACTACTGATAATTGAGAATGCGAATGAATGAATAAATGAATAATCAGTGGCAATAAATATAATTTATTAAGCTTTACGTGTATATAGCCAGACACAAAGTGTTACAGAGTCATTACCTTATTTTACATTCCCAAAAAGTCCCATTAGAAAGAGTGATCTCCATTTTAACTTAAGAAGCTCAGGTTTAGAGGTGGTAAGTACATGCCGCAGCCATAATTTGAAGGCTGGTCTGTCTGACTTCACTTTTAGTCACTTTACTGATTGCCTGTAAAAATAGAAAGGGAAAAATATCTAACCTGATTTTCTCATTGGAGTTTTTACTGGGTTCTTTTTGCCAGGCATCATTTTAGCTCTTTTATACTTTAAGTACTTCACGACAACTCTATAAATTAGTATTATTAGTCCCATTTAATTGATAAGAAAACCAAGCCTCAGAAAGAAGCAAGGTAATTCAGGCAAGGCCACATGGCAAGGAAGTAACAAATGCTATATGAAATCTTATGGCTCTGTACTTGTCTGTCTTTAATATCCAGAGTTGCTCACTGTGCTACAATTGCCTTATAATAGACGAGGAAGAGGAAAGAAAAGCAGAGGAGCAAGTAGGAGAGAGAGAGAGAACTGACTCCAAACACAGATGAGATACAAAAATGAATTTTTGGGCTGACTTTGATAAGGACAAAATACCTCAAAGACAGAATTCTTTGTCTCTATTCTTTAGCAATTTTCCCCCAAGAGTCACTGGAACAAAAGAATGAAACAACTTTTCTTTTGAAAAGATTGGTTGCTTATTCTAAGCCTGCCAAAGATATCTGAAGTGTAACCAAATCTTTGTATTTGATGCCCTTGCGATTCCTTCATTTACACAATTAGAGCAGAATCTTAAAGCCCAAGAGCTTTGGTTCGTGTGTGTGTGTGTGTGTGTGTGTGTGTGTGTGTTTTAAGTGATGAGCACCTGAGGCTCATAGAGGAAAAGCTTGGCAAAGGTGACCTTGCAGAATAGTGGCCAGAACCTAGTTCTTTTTATTCCCTGTCTAGTGTTTTTTAGCCATGGGTTAACTCAGTGATTAAATATGGTTAAACATGATGAATATTTTAAAAGCCACTTGGAGTTTCTTGGTTCTAAAGTACTCTGAATGCCAAATGCAACATATTTTTATTGCCTATTTCTACCACATACCAAGGCCGTTTGCGCTGTGGGATCTTGGTAATAGGGATAAGTAGGAACAGAGGTAAGGTACAGATTCTTTTTCCTCACTAATGTTAACAGATGGCTTACAATAGGAAGTGGATACTGGCTGCAAAGATGTGTGAACCACTGTCACCCTGTGAATCTTTGAGAAAGAGTAGAGGAGGCATCTGCAAATTCAGTGGTTGAGCCCCAAATAAAAAGACAGGTTAGGCCTCTCAAGACCTGGTTAAAGTTGTGGGAAGAACATCAGATTGAGAAGCAAATTACATCTGTGCTTTCAGGATCTAAAACTTTAGAGAAGCTGATGAACACTACTGTGTATGCTGAATAATATTTGCCAATGTGCAAGCATGCTATGTACTTGCATGCATACATTTTCTCATGGTGGTTCTTTTAATCTGTTCTCTCTCTTCTTTCTCTATCAATATTTTTTCTTATCCTCAAAGCCTAACAGTGTTATTTTATAATCTTTCACCAGTCCCTTAATAAGAATTAATTTCTCTTCCCTCTCTTCATCCTGATTTGTGCATGTGTATTTGCTATGATTCTTAATTCAGCATACTTTTACTTGTGATTTGCTATCAGTATATCTACCTCTTTTACTAAATAGTTAAGTTTTTCTGGGCAAGATCTACGTTTTCACCATTCCTTTTTCTTCCAGTAAAATTACACAATTTGTTTTGCATAGAGAAAGTTCTTATTCACCATTGATTATGTCACGTTAAATTGTAACCATAGATACTACCTGTGTTCTTCCAGACATAAAGTCTAAACACTGTGAGTGTCCATTGTGAGTTATTTGAGAAAATGGCTACAGAAATACTTGGAAATTTACCGTATTATCACAAAGGATATGGAGGCAGAGGCAGAAATCTTGGATTTGAGACTGTTCAAAATACTTAACTTTAGGCAATCAATTCACTTTACTGGGTCTCAATTTTCTCATCTGTAAATCGGGGATGTCTGTAAATTGGGGATGTACATGTCTTTACTTCCCAGTATTATTGTAAAGATCGAATGAGATTACATTTAAAGGCATTTTGCAAACTATATAGCATTATAGATAGGTCAAAGTTGAGTATTATTCTTATTAATGTTGTAATTGTGGTTATGTGTTGCACAGTGACGTTTTAGTCAACAGCAGAGCACATATACAATGGTGGTCACATCAGATTATAATACCATATTTTAATGTATCTTTTCTACATTTAGGTGTGTTTAAATACACAAATGCTTACCATAATTTACAATTGCCTACAGTATTCAGTACAGTACCCTGCTGTACAGGTTTGTCGTCTGGCAGCAATAAACTATACCGTATAGCCTAAGTGTGTAGTGGGCTATACCATGTAGGTTTGTGTAAGCACGCCTATGATATTTACATAATGACAAAACCATCTAATAATGCATTTCTCAGAAACTATCCTCGTTGTTAAGCAATGCATGACTATATTATTACATCATTACTCTCTAAAGTCTCATGTGGTTTAAGTAACTATAATTCTTAACTTGGTGGGTTTTCTTAGTAAAAATGGTAAATAAGAGATACTTGTATTAAAAATGGCCATGTTCTTTTGGTCTCCTTGGAAATTTCCTAATGAAACAAGGACTTAAATCTGAAATCTTTAGAATGCTACCAGAGTCAGAACCAATATACATGTATAATCCAGGTGACCTATTGGCCACTCAGAAATAATAACAGAGAAGAATGGGACTGGATGCCAAGGCGGGATGATCACTTGAGGCCAGGAGTTTGAGACCAGCCTGGACAATATAGTCAGACCCCACCTCTACAGAAAAGAAAAAGAAAAAGAAAAAATAAGTATTCAGGTATGGTGGCTTTAGCCTGTAGTCTCAATGACTTTGGGAAGCTTAAGTGGGAAAATGGCTTGAGCCTAGGAGTTGGAGGCTAGAGTGAGGGATGATGTGCCACCATTCTCTAGATGGGTGACAAAGTGAAATTTTGTCTCTGGAAAAAAAAAAAAAAAAAAAAAGAATTGGACTGGAAGGTATAAGAGGCAGGAGGATTTTTCTCTTGAGCTTATATTAATCCTTGACTTCTCACAGCAGCTTACCATCTTCTGGTGTATTTGTCAGCAGTCTCACCTTCACAGAAGCCTCAGCCATTTCAGTGACTCTTTACTAAATTTTAACACTGCCATTGTGTTGGTGATCTTGAGCAATTCATTTCTGCTATCTGAATCTGTTTTCTCATCTGCAAGATGGGGGTGCATACAAATAAAGACAATAGCCACCATTTACTGAACACCTACAGGGTGTCCAACTCTGGGATGGTTACTCTATATCTCCCTAACAATCAAGGATACTGAGTCATGGGGAACTTAAATAATTTCTTTTGCCATCCTGGCCCCTTTCCTCTATAAAGACATAATTGAAAACTATATTTTAAGACTATACTGGCAAAAATACAGATAATACCTGGGCTGTGAATTGCTGAGAAAGGATGGGACTTGGACTTAGACAAAGGTTTATTGGAATCCAAAGCCTGCACACTTTTATTTATTTAGTTAGTTTTTTTGACATGATGTCTTGCTCTGTCGCCCAGGCTGGAGTGCAGTGGCATGATCTAGGCTCACTGCAACCTCTGCCTCCCGGGTTCAAGCGATTCTCCTGCCTCAGCCTCTCAAGTAGCTGGGACTACAGGTGCATGCCACCATGCCTGGCTAATTTTTGCTTGTTTGTTTGTATTTTTAGTAGAGACGGAGTTTCACTATGTTAGCCAGAATGGTCTCAATCTCCTGACCTCATGATCTGCCCACTTTGGTCTCCCAAAGTGCTGGGATTACAGGTGTGAGTCACCACTCCCAGCCAAGTCTGCACTTTTTAACTATGAAGTAGTTATATGACACAAATACCAGTTGCTGTAGCTATTGTTGATACATTCATACTGCTTGGGTGTTTAAAAAGTTTATTGACTAGGTCTTCAGAAAAAACAAAAATGAATCATTCTTGATCAGTTAATAAAAAATTGTTTGAAGCCCCCCCAGGTACCTATGTGGGAGTCAGAAAAGACAGGAATCATCCCATTGCATTCTTGAGAATGTTGAGACAATGCAAGCAAAGTAAGCACAAAGCATGGGCAAGTCACGGCACTGCCTTCTGCTCTGCACAAGGCCCATTTTATTCTTCATTAATCCATTCCAATACGTTTTCCACTGTTCCAATCTTTCTCTCTCATACCCAATCACTCTCCACTGAACATATAATTCCTCCTCTCCCTTGCATGTTGCCAGGAAGTAGAGTTGGCATGGAGGAAGGGTTGAATCATGCTTTTTGTATGTCCTAGGTACTTTGCATGGAGGAACTCTTCCCCGTAAAAAATATGTAAATACATTTTTTGGCCACCTTGGTATAAACAAGGATACAATCTAGGCTGAATTCATTGTTATACTTTCAATATTATTATATATTTTCTTCTTTTTATTTAAAAACCAATCAAAATGAAAACATTTTTGTGTGCCCCTAGAAGTATTGTGAGCCTAAGCCTACTTCAATCCTGGGTGAAGAGCTTGGAAAACAAAATGTCACAGGGTATGCATCAGTTTTCAGAAGTTTTAAATGAGTAATCTTTGAGTAAATGTAAAAACAATCTCTGTCCCCCTCTGTTCTTTCTTTCACTACAAACTAGAGGAGAATAATGCCTTTGCTAGATTATGAAGACACTAAGTACTGTAGAACAGGCTTTGAAACATAGTAAAGGATGTGATTAATTACCGGATCCAGGGATGATGGGTTCTCTGGATCCTATGCCCATACTGGTGGCCAGAGGAGTGGGAATAAAATGACTATCTGTGCCCCTAGAATGACCTGGGATGAGCACTTCTCCAAAAGGTGAAGGGAAGAGTCTTTCCTACTCAGACAAAAACAACAACAAAAACAAACAAACAAACAAAAAACCCAACTCCAATATTTGTCACAATTGTAAGGTTGAAGTGAAAAACAGAAAGACACATTTACTTCCTACCCTCTCCCAAGGCACCCAATTAGAAATTTTACTTCAGATACATACGAATTCATTTGGATGAAATTATTCAACCAGTCACTAGTTATTCTAATTATACTAGCCTTTTCCACATGAATATTAGGAGCGCTATTTGACAAATGCCTTGCTGAAGTGCAGATATATCTTCTCTACCAAATTTCTCTGGTCTAGTAAACTTAATATAGGAGAAAATGAGGCTAGCTTAACACAGAGGCAGCTCCAAAATTCTTATATGGAAGATAGCAATTAATTTGGAGGGGCTGGGTACTAGACACTTTTCCTAAAGCAGTTAGCAGAGCGAGCATTCTATATTTATTTGTATAAGTAAGTGAAGGAGGTTGGTGGATATTATAAGAAATTTAAGCAGCTATGGTCCCTTCAGGGCACCTCAGAACACTGCCCACCACCCAGGAGTTTTACTACATGAAACTATGCTGAGCCCTAGGAATCACTGGTTTCCCATTAACCACTGTCAAGCTGAGCCCCAGATAATGAGAGTTAAGGTGAATATGTCATCTCAGCTCTCTCAGGGACCTCTCAATCTTTCTAACAACTTATTGTTCTAGAATCATGCTTAGGATGGGTGTCAAAACCACCAGTCTCTATTTCGTCAAACTCAACATATTTCCATGTTTCGAAAATAAGAAGGACATTCATTTGTCTCTCATATTCCATCTTCTGTCTTTATCTTCTGGTACACACTCCCTGATTCAGCAAAGATTACAGTGAATAGTTCAGGGATAATGGAGGCGTATACAAATAGTCTCCTCCTTCACAAAGTTACTACCTGCCCCCCCCCCCATCATGCTATAAAAGGAAGGGAATAAATAGAATTGGATTTATAAAACCTGGACTTAATTCAGGCTCCCATACTAACTAACTGGGTCATTTGAGCAAATATTAACATTTCCGAGTCTGGTTGTCTGCAAGATGGCTTCATAAAATAACTGATTTGTCTACCATACAGGATTTCTGTGACATCTAAATGAAATTTTATTTATGAATGCACTTAAAGCCAGAAAATAGGTCTATTTCATAGAAAGTAGAGTGCTATAATTATTGCTGTTATCACTATATAGCTTTTATTTTCATAGCATCAAACATCTGACTACTAACCAGATTTCTATTATCTTCTGTTCAAGAGCCTCACAGCCTAAACCACTCACTGACACTATTTGTACCTCCTGGAAAAGTATTTCAAGAACTTCACTAAATAATCTTTATTTACATTTGGCTGCTACTACTCTGGACAGAAGTTGACTGTTATTTATCTTTAAGATGCAATTTTCTTTCTTCTCTTTCTTTTAAATCTATGTTCTGTGAATGGGTCTTTTACATCAAAAAAATTGTTTTGTTTTACACATCCCCCTATAGAATAGCTGACAGTATTAACTGCAATAATAGAATTTCATGATCAGAAAGAAAAGTGTTTCTGGGATGAACATCTAGTTGTGAGGCGGAGGTGGGAGGGGGATAAGAGAAGGAAGCATTTCAGATCAGTATAGTCCCATTGTCTGACTTTCCCTTTCATTGGATATCAGAGAAGAAGGCAAGCTAAAGTACCATAAAATTAAAAGGACACATGCAAGAAGGAGAAGTACCAAATTGAGCTTTTGTTGGAAATTGTTGAGGAGGAGGGCAAATCGCCTTTCAAATCTTCAAATGCTTTTATAAAGTTCCCTTTAAACATTTTCTCTGACTTTCCTATCTTCCCTCCTTTTTCAAATGTAAATCACATTCTGAATTTTTTTTTTAATATTATTCTAAAAAATCACCTACTACAAGTTTATTCAATGAAAGAACTCGAGGGAAATACAGATAAATGAAAACACATTTTTAGATGGACAAACTGTGTTAGTCATAAACAAAATCATGCACATGAAAGCGCTATATAAACTACAACCTTTTATACATGCAAAAGTTTATCAATTCATTTGTTGATGCTTCTATATTATGATAAATAAAATAGCAAATATAAAGTGGTATCTGACACATAGTTAACCCCAAGTAAGTAAATATTAAATTTTTTCCCCTCATGAGGACAAGATAGCTTCACTTTGGTCTCATCCATAGAGCAAGCACATATTAGAGAAAAATGTGTCTATAGATCGTTGCCAGCCTTTTTTACTTAATATGTTTTATATCAAAGTCACAGTGATTGATTGTGTGTCCTGAGTGTTGATCACTTTTCAGAACAAACTTGCGAACTTCTTCATCTCATTTGTGTGGCAAGAGATATCAAAGTTCTTAAATTTTTTTATTTTCCCTTTGATGCAATAATTTTACTTCTTAGAATATATCATGAGGCAATAATCCTACATCCAGAAAAAATTTTATGTACTGAAATGTTTACCACAACCTTATATGCACAATAAAAATGTGTAAACAAATTTCATTTATAACAATAGGGTAATGATTAACTCAAGCTGAAGGCCAGTAGCAGCTATGCTGGCTCAACTAACTGTGCAGAGCCAGTCCCCAGTACAATGCTGGCTGAAGATTCAATATGTATTTGTGAAACTGAATAATTTTACAATGTTAACAATCATGAAATTATGCTACATGAAACTAGTCAGCCACAGAAAAACAAATTCTGCATCATTCCACTTAAATGAGGTATCTAAAATAGTCGAATTCATAAAGGCAAAGAGTAGAATGGTGGTTACCAGGGGCTGGAAGAGTGGACAATGGGAAATGGCTGAATGGGTGTGAAGTTTAAGTTATATAAGATTAGTAAGTTTAAGTTATTTAAGATGAGTAAGATCTGCTATACTACATGACTCCTATAGTTAACAATCCTATGGCTGGGCGCAGTGGCTCACGCCTGTAATCCCTGCACTCTAGGAGGCCAAGATGGGCAGATCACAAGGTCAAGAGATCGAGAGCATCCTGACCAACCCCATCTGTACTAAAAATACAAAAATTAGCTGAGCATAGTGGTACGTGCCAGTGGTCCCAGCTACTTGGGAGACTGAGGCAGGAGAATTGCTTGAACCCGGGAAGCGGAGGTTGCAGTGAGCCAAGATCGTTCCACTGCACTCCAGTCTGAAGACAGAGTGAGACTCCATTTCAAAAAGCAAAACAAAAGAAAACAAAACAAAAAAAAGCAAACAAAAGCAGAAACAATACTATATGTGGACAATGTTTGAGTGAATATATCTCAAGCGTTTTTACCACACACTCAGAAAAAGGGAGTGGAAAGAATCTTTTGGGAGTGATGTGTATGTTTATTATCTTGATTGTGGTGATGGTTTCATGTGTGTGTATATATATCTATATTCAAGCCCGTCAAATTGTAGATATCAAACATGCAGTATTTTATGTATCAATTGCCCCTCAATAAAGCTATTAACAATAGAAATAAAAGATGTTTCTAAGAGTATTAGAAAAAATGAAAATTACTGACAATTTGTTTTAATTTAATTTAAATGTTAAACTCCCCAAAAGTATAACCTATTTTAAGACCACATTGTAGTCTACTATATAAACACAATTCTGTTATATTATATGTAAGAGCAAAAGGAAAGAACCCAAAATGTTTATGACTGTCTCTGCATATTTTTTCTGTATCTTCCCAGTTTCTTAAAAACAATTAGCACTTATTAGTTGTATGATGAACAAAAAATTCAGATTAACTATTTCTGTTCCTCTTTTTAAATTAATATACAATATTTAGACATAAATATATGGAGTATATGTGATATTTTGCTACATACATAGAATGTATAATGATCAAGTCAGAGCATTTGGGATATCCATTACCTCCAACATTTATCATTTGCATATGCTGGAAACATTTCAAATTCTCTTCTAGCTATTTTGAAACATTAGCTCAGGGATGTCTCCTCTGAAGCTAAACTATAGTGGGCTAAGGTAGGAAGCCTGCTGGTAGTAGCTTTCCCATCTCTCCAGTTTTGCTTCCCACTGAATTATGAATTCTTCAAATGCAGGAAGAAAATATCTTCACATTTTCTCTGTGCAACAATGGTCTGTTATTATAGTTGGTTTATAATAGGTTCTTAATAAATATTTTGCATTGATTAATGTATAGTGAGTGATACTGAGAATATACTGATAAGTCATCGAGTTTTGATA
Organism: Piliocolobus tephrosceles; assembly: GCF_002776525.5. Classification (NCBI taxonomy): domain Eukaryota; kingdom Metazoa; phylum Chordata; class Mammalia; order Primates; family Cercopithecidae; genus Piliocolobus; species Piliocolobus tephrosceles. Next base: position 20,380,934 of record NC_045447.1, on the reverse strand, counting down.
AGAAAATAATAGTTACTTGATAGTAAAAGAAAATGAAACCAGGAAATGTTTCATGTCCACTTCATTATTTAAAATTTTAACCAAAAGCTTAATTCATTTTTAAACATATTTGTTTGCTCTATTTTACGATACAAAAATTGTTGTAATAAGTGGAAAAAAAAAGTATAACAAGTTACCTAATATTTCTCTATCCAATTCTTCCTTACTAAAGTAACCAAAGGTAACCATGTACTATATATCTTTCCTCATATTTCTCTTTGATTGTACTGACCTATTCAAGCATTTGAAAATAGGTAAGAGTTTTGTTTGTTCATTTAATTTATTTTGAAATAATTATAGATCCATAGAAGTTTATTCATGAGAATAGTACAGAGGGGCTCAGTGTACCCTTCACCTGGTTTCTCTCAATAACATCTTATGTAATTATAGTATAATATCAAGCAGTCATGCGGTCCAGAAAACTTACTCAGTTTTCACCAGCTTTACAAGCACTCATGTGTGTGTGTAAATTTGGGTAGCTCTATGCAATTTTATCACAGGCATATTCATGTAATTTCAACAATAATTGAACTGTAGATCTGTCTCATTACCACAATGTTCCTTCATGCTACTGTTTTATAGTTACATCCATTCCCTCCGTCTTTCCTTCTCCCTTTCTTTAACTTCTGTCAACCATAAATCTGTTACCCATCTCTAAAATCTTGCCAGCCATAAATGTGTTATCCATCTCTAAAATCTTGTCATTCGTCCAGATGTGGTGGCTCACGCCTGTAATCCCAGCACTTTGGAAGGTCGAGGTGGGTGGATCACTTGAGGTCAAGAGCTCAAGACCAGACTGGTCAACATGGTGAAATGCTGTCTCTACTAAAAATATAAAAATTAGCTGGACATGGTGGGGCATACCTGTAATCCCAGCTACTAGGGAGGTTGAGGCAGGAGACTTGCTTGAACCTGGTAGGCACAGGCTGCAGTGAGTCAAGATCATGCTACCACACTCCAACCTGGGAGACAATGTGAAACTCTGTCTCAAAAATAAATAAATAAATAAATCAATAAATAAAATCTTGTCATTTTAAGAATATTATATAAATTAAATCATACAATATATATGCTTGTTAATTTTTTACCGTATATAATTATATTATTTACATTATGTTGCATCTTTGTATTTTTTTCCTCCACTTAAAAATAAGCTATAGGCAACCCTACAAGGCAATGCATGTGATTATAATATGTAATCCACTAATTTTTAATACACATGTAATTACACATATATAATTTGTATTATCAGAATTATATTTTACAGCGTTTCTTTTTAAGCTTGGCTTTCTATGTTCTCCTCCAACCAATATAATACCTCTCTTATTTTCCCTCCAACCAGTATAATACCAGTATTTCCTCCCACCCCATTCTCAACTAAGTAATCATGGCAACAACTTGATATAATTTTATGCATTTTTGCCATATTCAACACATATATGTACATATATATCAGAAAGACTATGTATGATTATATTATATATGCATGTGTATATAAAGAAATGATGCAAAGATGAGCAGTAATGTAAATACTATGATTCTGTTTGTTAAAAAGGAGTACTACCATCTTGGTTCATTAAAAAAATAGAGTTGTATTACATACACTTTTAACATCTTGCGTTTTTCAACAATACCACTCGGGATATTCTCCAAGTAAATTATTATAGTTATAACTGATGTTTTACTTGCTTGAAAGAATTCTGCAGTTTGTACATATTCTGTAGCGTAGTGCGATGTTCAACCCCTCTACTACTGAATGAAATTTACCTTTTATCCAGTTTTTGACACTTGCAACAATGTTATAATAATCATCCTTATATGAGTGTGTGTGTCTGTTTGTGTGTGTATGTAATTACATATACTTTCTGTGTGTATAACATACACACACGTATATATCTATATATTTAGAGAGATATATATAATTAGTTTTCTATTGTCACTGTAACAATTTAGCACAAATTTAGTGGCTTAAAAACTTATTCTCTTACAACTCTGGAGATCAGAAATCCTAAAATGGTTGGTAGTTCCTTCTGGAGGCTGTATAAGAGAAATTATTCCCTTGTCTTTTTCATCTTCTAGAAATTGCTCATTCCTTAGCTAGTAGCCCCTTCCTTACATCACTCCAAACTCTTGCTTTCATAATCACATATCCTATTTTTTAACTCTGGTCCTCTTTGCTCGCTTCTAAAGACCCTTGTGATTCCATTGTGGGCACACAGATAAATTAGGATAACCTTCTCATCTCAAGACTGTTAATTTAATCATGTATACAGGGCCCTTTTTATTATGTAAGGTAAGCTATTCACAGGTCTGGACATCAGGTCATGAATATGCTTAGGGGCCGTTACTCATCTTTTCACACAAATAGATGTTTATGTTTCACTTCCAAAAGATAGATTAACTGGACTGGAAATTCTGAGTTGAATATTATGGTGGATTCCTTTATTATTCAGCAAATATTAACTCTGTTTGTCCCCATACCTAAGGTTTGAGTGCATTTTCCCATCTCAGTGAATTTGGACTTACTGTAATCAAAGGAATTTGACTTTAAAGGGCAAATTCCGAGCACCATCTTGAGTTTTGCCCTCCCTCTTGAGAACAACAGGGCCTTGATAGTGACTACTTTCTGAGCCTTGTTTCCAGAAAGAAAAACAACCAAAAATAGCAGAGTCATGGTGATCCTCAGACCTAGAAAATAAGTGTTTGCTGTGAGTCACAGTGATTTGAGTGGTTCTTTGCTATCACAACAAAAGCTGACTAACACATAGAGTATGTATATAATTAGTTTTAGTAGATATTACAAATTGTTCTCCAAGTCCTATAATAATGCAAATTCATACAAACAATGTATGAGAGTATTTTTCCTTCTGAAACTCTACTACTCTACTAGAAAAAAAAAAAAAAGATCTCTTATTAAATGTTGCTAATGTGATGGACCATAAAGGTATTTCTCAATATAGTTGTAAGTTTTATTTCCTGGACTACAAGAAATATAAATATTACTTCATATTTTCACTTACTATTTAGACTTGATAATGACAACGGCTTACTTTTCTTTAGTTCTTTTTCTTTAAATTTGTAATAAATTTCAAAAATGATCTCAAACCATGTTTTCTCTCATAAAGTTGGTAAATATTTTATATTTCTCCCAGTCTAATGTTAGCTACTTACTGTGTGTGTGCATGTGTGTGTTGTGTGTGTGTATATATATAATATTCTATAATTAACAGCATACTCTCTCTCTATATATGTAATATTCTAATTTTTTAAAACAAATATGTTTGTTTTTATTTCCTCTCTTTACTTTCTTCATTAAGAAGGTTTTCCCTATGCTTAAAATGTCTTGTGATACTTTTGTTTTATTTAGTTAATCATTTATTTTTGTATTTAAGCTTCTAAACCATCTGGAATTTATTTTGTCTATGATGTGAAACAAACTCTAACTTAATTTTCTTCCAGATGGGTAGCCAGTTGTGGCAGCATCATTTAGTTTAACCATCCTTTTCTCCAACATTAATATGCTGCCTTTGTTCCATTTTAAATTATCGTAAAATTTTTACTTATTTTAGGATTTTGAATGTATATTTTGTGTCATGAAATTTTCTAAGCCCTAAAGTTATAACACAGAACAAAAGAACTAAATTTCCTGTTCTCATTGAGTTTATAGTCTAGATGGAAGAATCAGAAAAAAACAACTGGCTAACTAAACATATAAATAAAGGTTTGATGGTAATAGAGTAAAGCAGGAGAGAAAGATTCAAGAGTATTCTTTTAGAAAGGGAGCCCAGTGATGTTCTTTTTCATAAAATGACTTTTGAACTGACACCTGAATGGCGTTGAGGAGCAATTTATGTGTATGTCTAATAGCAAAGCATTTGAAGTAGAGGGAACAGCACATGGAAGCATCCTTAAACCGGAGTATACCTGGCATGCTTTATCTAAAAAATGGCAAGGCTAATGTGACTGCATAATGTGTCAGGATACATAGTCAATTATCAATCTAGACAGACTAATTCTATGCTTATTGCAATACTCTGAGTTAAACACAGGACTATTATAAAACGTTCTAATATCAGTAAGGCAAGGCAACCTTGGCTATTTTTCTTTTGACACTTTTCTTGTCTAGTATTTAAGACTTTATATAAACTTTAACATAATTTTCAAATGGTCTTCTTTGCCTAATAAATAAGCAATGGATATATATTTAGACAGAAAGATAAAATTTACATGGGGTCATTCCAATTGAAATTGACTTAATTTTTATATTATACTTTAATCACATATTTTATATTAATTACTTTAATATTGGTCCATTATTATAACATGTCTTCACATACAAAGGCATGCCATTCTTTTTAACAAGTTTTTGTTTTATTTTGTTTTGTTTCATTTGTATCTTTCACTAAAATTATATAGGGATTCTGTTCCTTTATGTTAAATTTATTTCTTGCCATTTTATAAATTGGTGGCTATTTTAATTATTTTTGAATGCCCTTTTCCATTGCTTATTGCAAAAGTATAAAGAATATGCTTATTTTGTACATTTATTTTATATCCAGCCACCTTACCAAATTCTCTTATTATTGCTTAGTTATTTTTTAACTGAAACTTGAGGTTCTCTATGTATATAACCTTGTTACAACAAAAGAATTTTAAATCTATTGTCCTCAAATATTTAATTGAAATTATTTAATTTTTCTGCTTTTGATATTTGGTAGAATACAAAATATCTTTGAATGCTAATGTAGGTAGCAGTCTTTTTTTTTTCATTTTCCTGATATTTATCATATTACATAATCTTACTCAATTTTTATTTAACTACAATTCCTTAAGCATGGTTCATGAATTTATTAAATGTCTTTTTAGAATCTTTCACTATATTCAGCTAGTTTTCTTCCTTAGTATGATAATATAGAGAATTATATTGATATATTTGAATGAACCTTGCATTCAAAGAATAAATCCAGCTTCAAAATGATTTTTCAAATATTTTCTATTATTTGTTTAATTGTTTTTCTCCTATATTTATTTTTCTTATTTTGAGACTTCTACTAATGGTGTACTAAAGATCTTGTATTTTTATCAAAGTCACTTATAGCTGCATTCTTGATTTTTATTACCTTATATATTTTACGTTGAGTTTTTTTCTGTGTTCTCTATTACTCTCACATATTAGTTACTGGAAAAGTAATGTTTTATAATATTAAATAATCTTATCCAAGGGTGTATATTGCAATAAGATTGTATGATTATACATATTTTTTTTTTTCCTTGATAATGTTTTAGTTGTTTAGGCTGACTTCTTTTCCCCTCCAACTCTCTGTTTTATTTTCTGTGCTTCCTCTCTATCTAGTTGCAGACCCTACTGGGTGTCTTGTTATGTTCTTTTGACTGCTCTCTGGAGCTCCAGAGAAACCTTAAGTAGGGGAGTCTCATGAGAAGTGTGTAAATATATGGCCTGTAGAACAGTGCATAGTTGCAGCTGATAGTCCATGCCCTGATAGAAAGCAGGGCCCAGACTCTTGTGTTCCCTGGTCTTCTCTTGTCTTCTTACTTCAAATATTCCTCTCCCAAGTATGCCAGAAGATACAACATACTAAGCATGACCCATATAAACCTACACCTCTGGAGGTTCAAAAGACATGGTGGGTCAACAATTCACCATGATTGCCCACTAGTCCCTAGACTTTCTTTTAACTTGAAGGGGAATCCATTCTTTGTATTTGTTTCCACCAAGATTGTGAGAAAAGCTGAGGCTTGACAACACTCTCTAGATGCTGCATATCTGCTTGTCCTAGTTCTGGTCATCACAGTAGCATATTCAAGGCACCATTTTGCAGAATCTTTTTAAGGCTTAGTTTTGGAGGCAATAAAACATATTAGAAGTCAGGACATTTTTGGAAACAGTGTACATGTTGTCTCCCCTTTGCCAAGTCTTGAGACATTACTGAAATGTATTACTTTTGTGTCACATGTTACTCAATATTATTATTATATTACTATTTTTCAAATTTAGAAGCACCATTTCCATAGTTATGCATACCTTTATGAAAATTTTTCTCTCATGAGACAGAGAATGAGAGAGACTCATTTTCTTTTAAAAGAAAAAATATGGTGAATTACTTGCTACAAGTAAATATTTTATTAATAATAATCTGTCTTATTTGCATGCTTTAAAGTCACTTTCAAGATTCCTGACATAAATTATCTTATTTGATTCCCATCATGATTCAGTAATATAAGGGTATAATAATAATAACAGTTGTAAATCATGAAATGCTTATTACTTAGCATATATTATACCAACAATTATCACCAACTCTTTGGAGAATGTACTATTATTACCCACATCTTATAGATGAGAAAAATAAAATATAGAAGTATTAAGGAAGTTACCCAAAATTATGTCTCTAATTAGTGGTGGAACTAGAAATTGGTATCCTCAAATTCTAATTATGGAATATGCGCCCTTAACTACCATGTAATCATACAAGATAAATGTTACCATTCATATTTATAGATCAGGAAACTGATGGAATAGGTTGGTTTGCTTGCTCACGATCACTTAGAAAGTAAATGGTGAAGCAGAGACTAGAAATCCTGTCTTCTGATTTGATATACACATTTCTCTCCAGATTACAATATGTAACTAGTATAACCTGTCCCATTGCAGGCACAAATCAGTGTGCAATCATTGAGATCCATTTGAAGATATTACAATACCATTTAATTTAGCCATGGTTAGAATTAAGTTTCTTAAGAGATTCATATATGTATTTCTTAGGCATTTTGGAACAGGAAGAATTCTTTTACTGTTATTACTGGTGCTGCAGCTGCTGTAGGTTAATCTTATTATAGCTGTTATCTTGTGATTTCATTTTGAAATTTTTTCTATATTTATATAGATTTTGACAAATAAGAAAAAATAAATTCGGTTGCAAAGCTTTGGTAAAATGCAAGCTAGTTTCTGCTATTATAAAGAAAATGTCAACATAAAAGCAATTGAAATGATTTTTAAAATTTAAATTGAGTCAAGTTTTAGAAATGTGAGTTCATTCAAGTCAATGAATATTCACTGAGTTCTTATGACATGCTGGGCACGATGCTAGGCACAGTAGGAGGTAAAAAGATTATAAGAGTAGTCTCTGCCTTTAGGGGGCTGTGATTCAATGGAAGAGACAGGAATGTACACAAACAATCTTAATATTAGCCAGACTGTTATAAGTGTTATAACAAAGGGACTGAGAAAGTGCAATAGGGATATAAAGGAAAGATATTATCTCCAACTGGGCGAACTTGAGCAAACAAATAAACTCCACAGCTGGTGCAATAAAATGTGATTTCACGAAAAAAATGCTTTAGTTTTAATTGCCTTCAGTGATATTAGACAAGTTGCCAAAAAATGTTTTCTTCAACATCAAGTTATATCTCAAGAATATCACTTTAAGAAGTTGAACTACTCATTTTGATATTTTAGAATAAAATATCCAACATGAAAGTTACCTGAGTGGTTAGTTTTAAAAGCCTATTTGTTTTTCAGTGGTGCAAACTAACTTTCTAGACAGAGAAAGTACTTTCCAAAGGTAACACAGGATAGATCACTGAGTAGTTCAAATTAAGATACAGGTCATGTGACTTTGGCTGAGCTTCTTTTCTATTTCACGGGCATCCTCCTTTCTAGCTTTTATTTCTTCATTCGTGCATCTTTCCTCTTCACAAATATCAAGAATATTTTGCTCTGTGTCATGCACTAGGTTCCTGCCCCACTGAACCAGAGATGGGCTCTGATCTCAACGTTTGAAATCATGACGAGTCATGTGAAATTGCAATCACCATTAATTTAGCATAGATCATAAGGTGCTGTCTTTTGCGTATTTATTTCAGCTCTAATGAGTGGTTATTATGTGGTGATTAAGCAAAGGTGCTGCAGACTCAGATGGCCTGGATTCAAATCACAGATACACTGCTAGCTAATTTTAGAAAAAAACTAGTTAAAACTCTATGCTTCTATGACTCATATTTAAAATGAGGAGAATAACAGTGCCAGCCTCATAGTTTGTTGTAAAGTTTAAGTAATCAACTAGGTGTTAAAAATTCAGAACACTGCCTGGAGCAAAGTAAGAAAACTCATTGTTTTTTTCTGTGCTTTACTTTCCTCCACTTTAGCAGGAAATTGTTAGAAGATGGTGGAGAAGATGGTAATGAACAGGTATTTGAGTAGTCAAATGTCCCACATTTGAACTTTAATAACAAAATTTAATAATTTTGTCAACTGACTATCCATGAGTTACTAGTACTGCTACCTTTGCTCTTAGACAAATGAAGAAACTAGAGCTCAGAGAAGTCACATAATTTCATAGAAGACACAGATAACAAGATTTAGAGGAGTTTTTTCAAGTTTTTAGTTGCTGGGATTCTGTCTGATTATGTTTGCCACCAGATAATTCTAAAAATTACTCATTCTAGATTCTAGCTTTCAGTATAGAGATATTTTTAAATATTGCCTCTGGAAAGACAAGTTGAATTTTTATATACAACGGAAAATAAATGTAAGTAATGTAAATGTATGGCTATCGATTCCTTATTTCATGGCTCCATTTCATGCCTCTCCTCATTCTCTAAGTTTAACCATGATGATTATTTTTCTTTTCCAAGCCTTGAATAGGTCATGCTGCATCTGACCTCTTCACCTGTATACATGTTTGTTTATTCTCTGCTCATTTCAATTCTGCCCACTCTTTCCAACTTACAAATACACAGAAACAAATACCTTGCCCCTACCTTTGCCCGTCTGGTTTCTACAGGTTAATCTCAACCTCAAATTTAACATCAAATTATCTGGGCCACTTTCCCTGCCTCCCTCCATAATCTGTTCGAATGTCTTCCTCTGTCTTCTGCGTTGCCTTATTTCCCTTTACTATTGCACTCATTGGGCTATATAAACCATACTACAGCTGTCTAAGCGTCTTTATCTCTTACTAAATTATAAACTCCTTAAGAATTGGGACTGAGTACCTTGCAATTATTGTTTTAATTCCATGCCTCACTCAGTTGATCCTGAATTGCACCTCCCTGGATAAGCATTAGATGAATAAAAGAATGACATAGTGAGTGAATGAATGAAAAACTGTATTAGCCATTAGACTTCCATACTAAAAGCTACAACAAAATCTCCATCTCCAACAGCAACAAATAAAATTGATAGAAAGAGTTAAGTAACTATATATCTTCAAATGATTTTAAAAATACTTGGCACAGATAAATCATTCTTTAAAAAGCTTACTCTCTAATGTAAGCCCATTTGTAAATTACAACATTCAATTTCCCCACATTTGCTTACCTTGGACTAGAGAGACACTGAAATGCCATTTTTAGGACAGAGCTCGCATCCAGAGATTTGTACATAATTCATAGTTTAAGTTCTGCAAGTTTGCATAATAAATAGTTTAAATACTGCAGCAACAGAGCTGGAGAGGAAATTAGGATTCTGAATGAAAAAGTTAATTATACCTCCAAGGATTTTTTTTTTTTTTTTTTGCAATACATTAAAAACAAGCTTAGAAGAGGATAATTTAGGCTAAAAAGAGATGGAAATGAAGAAGATTATGGAAGTGGTGATAACTGACAAGTTGTCTTATTAAGTGGGGGTAATTAGGCTAAATTAATTTTAAAATTGTAGTAGTGCATTCTGGATCAACAATAGCGTAGATAATTTCCGAGGCTGATGATCTTGCAGCTGGGGTCCTTTCTGTTAGATGGACACTGTTCTTGACATTATAGGCCATTTTCTCTGCTTTAGCCATTCTATTTAGATAACCTGGGGGTAGAGTTTAAAACTAGAATTCCCACCCATTTAGCTAGACTGCCAAAGCAGATCAAAGAACAAGCAATTCTCATCAAGGAAAAGTGGCATTTCGTGAACAGACATCACAGGATTTCTTCATCTATTTGTGTATCTGTTCATCTGCCTAGCCAAGATATGAATACTATTACTACTAATAATAATACATATTATTAGTATATGATTTTCAAAGAATTTAATATAGGTCTTGGTACTGTACTATGTCACATACATTATCTTGTTTATTTAAAAAAAAAAAAAAACCCTGTAAAATGCACACAAAAACATTAAACCCAAACTAAGGACTCAGAGCAATGAAGTGACCTGCCCAAGAATGATCAATTAATTAATAATTGGCAGATTTTGGGTCTGCCCCCTAGCAGGATGACACCAATGCCACTGCACACCCATTTGCCTTATGCTGGTGTCAAGAACAGAAACCATCACTTGAAGATTTTGTAATCTGAGAAGCAAAGACGTGAAGAATGGGAGAGATTCACCTTTAAAAATGAATACTGGAGTATAGGGAAGAGAGAAAAAATTAAAAAAAAAAAAAGCAGAGAGCTTAGACTCTAGTCTTAAATAACCATGATGTAGCTTGTGAAGTTGAGTTTATTATTTGACCATTATAGTTGTCATATTCCATTATGTAAAAGGAGGCAAATAACAAGACTTTTAAGTTAGTAAAAAGACATGCCAATCATGGTGATAACTCATTCCTATCTAAGGGAATGCCCCCTGAAGTCCCTTCTATGGATAACTGTCTCTGTTCACACCCCCTGCTGAAAGAACAGCATAATAGCCTTGATTTCCAGCACAGAACAGGCTTACATTTCCTACCCCTATGCTTGTCCACCACAACTGCTATAGATAGAGCAACCAACTTATATACAAACTGGTGGAGTGTGAGATATCTTGGTAGGAAATGTTCCACTCAGAGTCAGACCCTCATTCTTGGAAATGTGTACTGCAAACTCAGATTTAATCGGGCAGTTGATACCTTGATTTTTATCTATAAGCACACACTCTGTTTACCACCAATGGCTGGCAGCACTTACTTAAAAACAGACTGAATCTGCCCACTTCCTACCACCTCTTCTGCTACTGCCCCCATTGTACCATCAGCATCTCTTCTGTGAATTATTCCATTATCTTCTGCCCTTGCCTCAACTAGATTTATTTTTAGCATAGCAGCCAGAATGTAATTCCTTTGTTCAATACCTTCCCATTCCTCTCAAAGTAAGCCAGAGCATTTAAGATAGTTTGCAAGGCTCTCCACAACCTGGATCCCTGCCTTACCTATTTAACCTCACTTCCAACTACTGCTGCCCTCCCTGCTCATTCACTCCAGCCACTCTGGCCTCTGTTTTTCTCCTTGATATTCCCACCACTTGCTCCCATGCAAGGACCTTCACATTCATTTTTAGTTTCCTTTACAATGTTCTCTGACATATCTGCATGACTCACTCTCTTGCCTCCTAAATGTCTTTGTCAAATTTCACCTTCTCAGGAAGACCTCTGACCACTCTGTTAAAAACTGTAAACACCCATCCCCACCCAAGTCACTTCTCATCCTCTGTCCCTGCTTGATTTGTCTCTATTGTGTGGATTATCATCTAATCTAGTAGGTTATTTACTGTCTATATCTCCTACCTAGAATGCAAAGTCTCTGTAGGCAGCTCTTATTGTCTGTTCATGACATTAATGTATCACTAGCATGGCAGACATTGTTGTTACACAATAAATATGTGTTAGATGTTGGTTGAATAAGCGAATATATAAGTGAATGAAAGGTGCAATGAGAAGCCAAAAGACCAGTCATGAAAGGCTATTAATGAGTGATAGAGTTCAGCAAATAGAATCTACCAGACAGAATCTATGGCTATGGAGAGTAGATCTAAAGTATAGAATAAAGAAGCAGGTGAAAAAAACTGGAACAATCACATGTCTTGGAGGGAGGAAGCACAGATTTGTGTTTTAAAATTCAAGGAATCACCTTACACTCCAACTTTTGTGTGACCCAGCCTGCTATATGGAAACACCACTAAGACTTCAGATCAATCATAGTTACTCTTAAACTCCATCCTCTGCCTCAAGAGTCTACCTTAGATGCAGTCTTTGTTTGTAATACTTAAGCCCAAATAAACCTTTGTTTGTCAACAGTTCTGAATTGTTTTGGCAGGCATAATGTTTTACCTGGCACCTACAGGTATACCAACTCATTAACTCATTGACTATTCCTAGAAATGTTTCATCATAAACATTGTTATGACCATTTTACAAGAATCAGAATCTCTAAGAAGGTAAGTCATTTATCAGAGTCCCACATGGTGTTGCAGCAGGCCTGAGATTACAGTGCAAACTTTCTGACTTCAAGATCATGGTGTTGGCTGTTTTCCTACACCGCAGTGCCTCTTCAGGGTTTTGTAGGTAACCTTTGTCTTCAAAGGTGCAACCACATATTGTCTATATGCATCCTTCTTATGATTCTGAAGCTCTTACAATTCTTGTGTCCTCACCTAGCATTACCTTTCAGAAACATTTAATTTGCTACCTTAATTTTTGATGGAACCACAGAGCTAGGGAAACATAAATACCTTTGTTCCTTCTTTTATCTTCTGAAGATGCTGTTTTGCTTTTCTGCCCCCAACCCATATCTTCCAGTAAGTAACAAGCAGGATCACAGCTAGCGATATATTAGGACATTCAGGAGCCAATTACACGGGGATGAAACAGACACTTGACAGGCAAGAGCACCCTTCTGGCCTTGATGGACAGCTTATCAGCAATTAAAGGGATGACTTATGGGTTAAAGGAAAGAGTGCTACCTATCTCATGAGTACATACATATCTATACATATAAAATACATCTTTCCAAAATCTCTGAATCACACAAGTATTGTCTTGGACTTCATTCTTCATACATACATTAGCTAATATAAATAGCTTGCCCAACAGCACACAGATAATCAGGATTCTGTTTCCTAATCTGCTCAATTGTTCTTTTCTGGTCAGATGTTGCCTCTTGACTTTTGAAGATAAAACTCAGTTTTTGGCCTTATTTCCAAGACTCACCATGGTCTGAACATTCTCAGAGCCATCCTTCCTCTGTATCCCAGCCTAGAAGCCACTTCTTCCATGAAGGCTTTCACTGTTGTCATCCCTTTTATTTGATGCCTTCCTTTTATTAGTTCATGTTGCATTGTAATACCTCATTGCAGCAATTATCATAGTCTGGAGGATTGTAATTGTGATAGTGTTTCTCTGATTTTTCTGATTCCTACTGGAAAGAGTCAAAGCTTTTCAACAAGGACATTGACAAGGAGGGGCCAGAATCTACGACTTTCCCCCTCCCTCTGACTAGTATTCTTTCTATTTTTAACATTTTCCTGGATTCCTGATGCTTTCTGAATACATGGAATAGTGGAAAAACCTAATAAGACTCCTGCTAATCATAATTTACCTTAGCTTACCTAATGACTTTGAGCCAAAGGTAATCAGTAGAATTAAGTAGAAACATAATCTCCCCTCATAAACCTTTAAGTATTCAAACAACCAAGCCCCAGAAGGTATTTCTACCAGATTTGTCAACTGGGAGAGATTAAACAAAGAAGCAACGACCACCACAACAAAACCCAGCAATTATAATTCAGGCTTGAGAGCAGCTTTGCCAGTTGGGTTTAGTGCCAGTCCTCATTGTGTTCTCCTTGGTGGGGCCACCTAATTCTCACCTCTGTTTGCCCATGTCTTCACCAGCCGCACTCAGGTATAAGGAATGGATGAGCTTTCAACCGGTGGCTTTACCCTGCAGGAGCTAGGCAGAACAGCATCACTCCTAAACTAGCAAAGCTACAGAGTATGGACTTCCATGTTTGCCCCCGGTAAGCAAACTTAAACATGATGATATTTCTCAAATATGCTTACTTTCTTTCTTTTTCTTGAACCTACTGTATATTCAATACTTTGCATATGCCAATCACATCATGAAGCTTTATTTACATTATTTCATTTATACTTATGCCAGTGAGACAGGCATTGACCAGGAAATGTTAAGCCCAACCAGTGAACTAGACTGTCTGCCCCTGGAGTCCATGCTCTTGGTCCTCAGAATTGGATGGCAGCCATGAACTCCAGCTGGTTTGGCTGAATCCATGGTCTTTGTTTTTAACAAACCTGGTTTTGCTCTACCAAGCTCTTATCATAATGCAGGGAGTCACAATGGTAGTCTCTATTCCACAGGGAACAGATTGCTCAGAATTTGGATTCTTCTGTCCTCTTCTGCTAAAACTTCTGATAACGTATCTCTTTAGAGACATATTCCTGCTCCAATAGATGCCTAAATTGCAGTGTTCATGTAGGCATTGTGATTTGGATTGTCACCCTTCATCTTCCCACCATGCTTACCTTATTCCATAGCACACATCACGGCCCAGACAATACCTTAGTTCCCTTTTCTGGTCTCTGCATTATTGTACTATTATACTTCATCATGGATATACCCAGAAAATGGGTTTGAAAATCTGGGGTGGGTCAGCTTTCAATTTTGTCTTTACTTTTTTGGCTGATGTTTTCTGAACCTTCTGTTCCTTCCATGAGTGTCTAGACGTGTTAGTGGGTTGGTGGATAGCATTGCTCTCTCTGAAAATGGCATAGACCCATCAAAGCCAAAGGGGAGGGGATTAGTTTACAATGCTAATCAGACAGAAGCATTTACCAAAATGGTTATAAACATTACCTCTGGGCTCATATTACCTGCATTCAAAACCAGGCACTACCATTTACCACCTGACTAAAGGAGGCAGGCTATTTTATTTCTGTGAGCCCTGGAACCTATACCTGCAAAGTCAAGATTGTAACGTCTCCTGGGGTTGCTAGTGGAATGCAATGAGTTAAATCCTGTAAAATGCTTTGTATGTTGTTTGGCTCATGCAGGCCCTTCAGCATCACTGCTGTACATGTTATAGAAGCAGATGTGAAAAGCCAGGTCCCAGGACCAGGGATTAGAGGACTGAAGATCTGGGTGCTAGGAGCATGGAAGCACGTAAGTGAGACATGGGAGAACTTTCTTGGACCCCATGATTTCACAGTAGTATTCTCTGTGAAATTCCCACAAGATGTGTGAAACAGTTGACTTCATTTAAAGGACCAGAGGCAGTATGGTAGTCATCATAAATAATATCAATTTCCAAGTTACTTTCACCAAATAACAAAAAAAGCAGAAATATTTCTCCTGAATAATTTAGAATATTGAGACAAAAAAAGATCAGGGAACAGAAGGGTGATTTGCTCAATCACTCACTTGTTTTTGCTTGGAAAAATTGATGTCCTAAAATTAATATTTGCTTGAAAACAATTTTTAGTTAATGTAATATTTGCTAAACACAAAAGGACATGAAATGTATATATACATTCAGAAGCATAATAATAAAAGAAACACTTCAATCTACTGCCTAACTTAAGATCTAAACTGCAATGGCAGTTTCTGTTTGAAATACCTGAGTATGTCCCATTCTGATCCTTTCTTCCTTGCTCTTCCTTAAAAATAAATTTTGTCCTGAAATTTTTGTTTAATTTTCTTGCACATATAAAATGTAGTTTATCACAATGTACATGCCTCTGAGCATATTATTTAGCTTTGCCAATTTTTTAGCTTTTTAAAAATGCTATTGCATTGTAAGTAGTCTTAACAGTTGATTTTATTTTGATTCAACATGTTATGTTTAAAATTCACCTATATCATTTATACCTACAATATATTCATTTTCACTACTATAGAACCTTCCATTGTGTGGAGTCATTTAAAAGAATATTCATGATCACAAGATTTTTAAGAGGACAGACTCAATTTATTCATCTCACCCAAATTTTTACAATGACTTATATGTTGTTCTTTATTTCTTCCAGATTCTTTCACCTCTAAACCAGCTTTCATAATAGGTGCCAGAGTTCTTCCTGATTTTGAGAATTCTATTAACATTTCCCCACTTAAAAGTCTCAGTGGTTTCTTTCTGCCCCCAATATAAAATCCAAGCCACTGGACCTACCTTCCTGACTCATCACAGTCCCACTCTGATATTCCTTTCAGATTCATCTTTGATTATAAATTCTGTCCATCCCATCTTCTTCTGACACGCTCTTTGTTTGCCTAGACCATCAGAAATACCACCACTCCCTAAAAGCACCTGCATTCCTTCTGTGCATGCAGTTTCCTTTGCAAAAAAGAAGGTTTCTCTTATCTTTGTTGAAAAAACAAAGTAATAGATATCATTTAAGACCTGGTTTTAAAATTACCTGGATCTCAGAAAAAAAAGGAACAAATTATTCCCTACACTTTGCACCCATAACATTTAATTAATTTTTTATTTATTATTTCTGTCTTTTTATATTAATAAAGAGATACATCATATCTTGAAGACAGAAAGCTTCTTTGAGTCAAGGACCACATCCCTTTTATGGTTGTTTCCTCCCACCACAGCATTCTCACTCCACACACGGCTGTACTCCAGTAGAAAGTTTAGGCCTGATACCTAGAACAGGACAGGTCTGACAACAGTTACCAAACTGACTAGGGACAAGAGACTTGAAACTCCATCTTGAGGTCCATGTTTAGAAATCACTAGGATCTTTCTGACGACTGCATAGCAAATTGGATTTAACTTTTCAATTTTGCATTATTCTTATGTTATTGGGATTATGATGAATAATAAGATAATAACAGCAATTAGCCTCTGAATGACTAATAATCCATCAAATTGATTTTGAACAAACAATTTGAACATCTTCCCTCAGCCAAAGTAGAATAGGGTGGGGGAGAGAGTGTTTCATGAATATTCCTGAGAATGAAAATGGGAAAATTATGTCCAATGACCACTGAGCATAGTATGGAAACTTCCTAGGGTTGGGAATGGGGGAAGGTGCAATTTAACAATTGAAGCTTGCTTTCTGATGAAAAGTTGAAGTGTCAACAGAGTATGTTTCAAAAATGTGCTATGTTAATTACTTAAAACTTAGTGGAGTTCTCAACATGAAACTAGCATTGTATATTATATTTTCAGTTCTTCCCAATCCACCAAAACTTACTGAATCTGTAGTGGGCCTGAAGTTCAATGTTTGATCATGGCCACAGATTATTAGAGTCATCGAGCAGAAATGTCTTCAAGGGCCAACTTAGGTCTCCACATTGAGACTGCTTTCCCACTGTAGTGGCACCTGCAACCCCACTCTGACTACTACTTCATCACCATAGAAGTGGATCTCACCTAACTTCAGGCCACTGGGAATGGAGACTTTCGTTTTTGTCTAGAGTTTAAATAGAATAGGGTGGGAGGAGGAAAATGGTAGCAAATGAAAGAGTAAGATGCTATCATTTGAATGCAGAGATGTAATGCAGAGATTTTCTTCCTATTAGTAAAATCTCTTCATTCATCTATGAGGTTCAGACTTTTGGTTAGTCTTTTACTTTATTCTGCAGATTTTGGATATTTCTTCACATGCTTTCACAGTTTCTTCCATTCCCTGCTGCTTCTGACTGGATTTATTATTATTTCTAGTCTTAAGTCAATGCACAGGATGCAGCCTTTTATTAAGAAGCAAGGAGAAAGGTAGTATCATTGAAATATTTAATTCATTGCACAAAACATAAGAATGAGTTCTGAAGAATACTAACAAATAGGTATAGCACTGAGGATCAGTTAGGGAGACAGGCACAAACATAGAAATCTATAAAAAGTTCTATACACAAAGTTATATAAGAGCTTCAAAAAGTAATTGATTTTTATCAAATAGTATTTGAAGAAGACTCCTTAGAGGACAAGGCATTTGATCTTGGTTACAGGAATTGTTCAGACCCAGATGTTCACTGAGCTTTCCTGAGCCTTGAGATCTTCATAAGATTGCTTCAGGTCCCAAATTTTGTCACCTTCGGAATTCTAAACTCTCATGAGATATCTTCAAGTTTCTGAGGAGGTTTATGATTTAAATTCATAGCTTAGACATGTATGAGTCATCTCTGTATCCCATGCATTATTCACCATACCCAGAGACTGCTCTGAGCTGAGTCAAATTGACATTTGTCTTTGCATTTTTTCGCTTATATATACACACATATGTATTCACATACACTACACATATTTCATGTATATTCTTTTATTATTATTATTATTATTATTATTATTATTATTATTATTATTATTCTTTAAGTTCTGGGACACATGTGCAGAACATGCAGGTTTGTTACATAAGTATACATGTGCCATGGTGGTTTGCTGCACCCATCAACCTGTCATCTAGGCTTTAGGTCCCACGTGCATTAGATATTTGTCCTAATGCTCTCCTTCCCCTTACCCCTTAGCCCCCGAAAACCCCAATATGTGATATTCCCCTCCCTGTGTCCATGTATTCTCATTGTTCAAGTTCCACTTATGAGTGAGAACATGCGGTGTTTGGTTTTCTGTTCCCATGTTAGTTTGCTGAGAATTATGGTTTCCAGCTTCATCCATGTCCCTGCAGATGACATGAACTCATTCTTTTTATGGCTGCATAGTATTCTGTGGAGTGTATCTGCCACATTTTCTTTATCCAGTCTATCATTGATGGACATTTGGGTTGGTTCCAAGTCTTTGCTATTGTGAATAGTGCTGCAATAAACATATGTGTGCTTGTGTCTTTACAGCAGAATAATTTATAATCCTCTGGGTATATAAACAGTAATGGGATTGCTGGATCAAATGGTACTTCTGGTTCTAGATCCTTGAGGAATCACCACACTGTCTTCTACAATGGTTAAACTAATTTGCATCCCCACCAACATTGTAAAAGTGTTCCTATTTCTCCACATCCTTTCCATTATCTGTTGTTTCCTGACTTTATAATGATCACCATTTTAACTGCCATGAGATGGTAACTCATTGTGGTTTTGATTTACATTTCTCAAATGACCATTGATGATGAGCTTTTTTTTTTTTTTTTTTTTTTGTCTTTATTTATTTATTTATTTATTTATTTATTTTTATTATACTTTAAGTTCTAGGGTACATGTGCATAACGTGCAGGTTACATATGTATACATGTGCCATGTTGGTGTGCTGCACCCATCAACTCGTCAGCACCCATCAATTCATCATTTATATCAGGTATAACTCCCCAATGCAATCCCTCCCCCCTCCCCCCTCCCCATGATAGGCCCCAGTGTGTGATGTTCCCCTTCCGGAGTCCAAGTGAGCTCATTGTTCAGTTCCCACCTATGAGTGAGAACATGCGGTGTTTGGTTTTCTCTTCTTGTGATAATTTGCTAAGAATGATGGTTTCCAGCTGCATCCATGTCTCTACAAAGGACGCAAACTCATCCTTTTTTATGGCTGCATAGTATTCCATGGTGTATATGTGCCACATTTTCTTAATCCAGTCTGTCACTGATGGACATTTGGGTTGATTCCAAGTCTTTGCTATTGTGAATAGTGCCGCAATAAACATACGTGTGCATGTGTCTTTGTAGTAGCATAATTTATAATCCTTTGGGTATATACCCAGTAGTGGGATGGCTGGGTCATATGGTACATCTAGTTCTAGGTCCTTGAGGAATCGCCATACTGTTTTCCATAATGGTTGAACTAGTTTACAATCCCACCAACAGTGTAAAAGTGTTCCTATTTCTCCACATCCCCTCCAACACCTGTTGTTTCCTGATTTTTTAATGATTGCCATTCTAACTGGTGTGAGATGGTATCTCATTGTGGTTTTGATTTGCATTTCTCTGATGGCCAGTGATGATGAGCATTTTTTCATGTGTCTGTTGGCTGTATGAATGTCTTCTTTTGAGAAATGTCTGTTCATATCCTTTCCCCACTTTTGGATGGGGTTGTTTGTTTTTTTCTTGTATATTTGTTTGAGTTCTTTGTAGATTCTGGAAATGAGCCCTTTGTCAGATGAGTAGATTGCAAAAATTTTCTCCCATTCTGTAGGTTGCCTGTTCACTCTGATGGTAGTTTCTTTTGCTGTGCAGAAGCTCTTTAGTTTAATGAGATCCCATTTGTCAATTTTGGCTTTTGCTGCCGTTGCTTTTGGTGTTTTAGACATGAAGTCCTTGCCCGTGCCTATGTCCTGAATGGTACTACCTAGATTTTCTTCTAGGGTTTTTATGGTATTAGGTCTAACATTAGCTTTTTTTTTATGTTTGTTGACCACATATATGTCTTCTTTTGAGAAGTGTCTGTTCATATCCTTCACTCACATTTTGATTGGGTTGTTTGTTTTTTTCTTGTAAATTTGTTTAAGTTCCCTGTAGATTCTGGATATTAGACTTTTGTCAGATGGATAAATTGTAAAAACTTTCTCCCATTCTGTAGGCTGCCTGTTCACTCTGATGACAGTTTCTTTTGCTGTGCACAAATTCTTTAGTTTAATTAGATCCCATTTGTCGACTTGGGGTTTTGTTGCAATTGCTTTTGGTATTTTAGTCATGAAGTCTTTGCCCATGTCTATGTCCTGAATGGTATTGCCTAGGTTTTCTTCTAGGATTTTTATGGTTTTAGGTTTTATGTTTAAGTCCTTAATCCATCTTGAGTTAATTTTTGTATAAGGTGTAAGGAAGGGGTCCAGTTTCAGTTTTCTGCATATGGCTAGTCAATTTTCCCAGCACCATTTATTAAATAGGGAATCCTTTCCCTACTGCTTGTTTTTGTCAGGTTTGTTGAAGATCAGATGGTTGTAGATGTGTGGTGTTATTTCTGAAGTCTCTGTTCTATTCCATTGGTCTGTATATCTGTTTTGGTACCATTACCATGCTGTTTTGGTTACTGTAGCCTTTCAGTATAGTTTGAAGTCAGGTAGTCTGATGCCTCCAGTTTTGTTATTTTTGCTTAGATTGTCTTGGCTATGTGGGCTCTTTTTTGGTTCCATAAGAAATTTAAAGTAGTTTTTTTCTAGTTCTGTGAAGAAAGTCAATGGTAGCTTGATAAGAATAGCATTGAACCTATAAATTACTTTGGGCAGTATGGCTGCCATTTTCACGATAACAATTCTTCCTATCCATGAGCATGGATTTTTTTCCCATATATTTGTGTCCTCTCTTATTTCCTCGAGCAGGGATAGATGCAGAAAAACCCTTCAATAAAATTCAACACCCCTTCATTCTAAAACACTCAATAAACTAGGCATTGATGGAACATATCCCAAAATAATAAGAGCTATTTATGACAAACCCATAGCCAGTATCATACTGAATGGGCAAAAGCTGGAAGCATTCCCTTTGAAAGCCAGCATGAGACAAGGATGCCCTCTTTCACCATTCCTATTCAACATAGTATTGGAAATTCTGCCCAGGGCAATCAGACAAGAGAAAGAAATGAAGGGTTTTCAGATAGGAAGAGAGGAAATCAAATTGTCACTATTTGCAGATGACATGATTGTATATTTAGAAAACCCCATTGTCCTCAGCCCCAAAACTCCTTAAGCTGATAAGCAACTTCAGCAAAGTATCAGGAAGCAAAATCAATGTGCAAAACTCACAATCATTCCTATACACCAATATTAGACAAACAGAGCCAAATAATGAGTGAACTCCTGTTCACAATTGCTGAAAAGAAAATAAAATACCTAGGAATACAACGCACAAGGAATGTATATTCTTTATACACAGAATATTTAGTGCAAAATTTGAGGAGCTAAGGAAGAGTTTTAGATCACAATAATTCAAACCACTTGTATCAGTCTGTTCTCACACTACTAATAAAGATATACCCTAGACTGGGTAATTTATAGAGTACAGAGGTTTAATAGACTCGCAGTTCCACAGGCTTCACAATCATGGCAGAGGGCAAAGCAGAAGCAAAGACACATCTTAGATGGTGGCAGGCAAGAGGGAGCTTGTGCAGGTGAACGCCCCTTTATAAAATCATCAGATCTCTTGAGACTTATTTACTACCACAAGAACAGTATGGGAGAAACCACTCCCTTGATTCAATCATCTCCACCTGGTCCTGCCGTTGACACATGAGGGTTATTACAATTCAAGGTGAGATTTGGATGGGGGCACAGCCAAACCATATCACCAACCAAAACATCATTACATATTCTTGATTATAAGAGCCCCTTTGTTGCTTGATTGAGTATTTTTCATGGCTGCTTCATCCTCCAAGGTATCCAGGCCTCACATTATCTTATTACCCCACTTGCTTCTTTCTATTCCATAATTCTTCCAGACACCATCCCTCCCAGATTCCTTCACAAACTTCAAAATCAAATTTATTCAATTTTTCAAGATAATTTAGCTTTTCCCCGCCCCTGCTCCTGACTCAGCTGCATGCCCACCTTTGGCTATACAAATTCGTTAAATAATATCTGTCCTGCTTAGAACATATTTATGCTTTATAGGCTAATTATTATTTCATTGGATATGCTAGAGTAAAGATGTCCAAGAAAAAGTAATGTAACTGGAAAATCTTTACAAGTATTAATTTTTACTTAACTAGGAACTCATCAAATTTCTTATTTGGACTCTGAACTAGTGCCTCCCCAGCATACCCTCCTGGACATAAGCCCTGTCCTGCTTTAAACAACACTATATTTACAGCAAAGAAAGGCATAAAGTGATTCTGAACTAGGGAAAAAATATAAAATTTACACATGTATAATTAGTATCTCATCCCACAACCCCTGGCACAACACATACACACAGCCTGAGACTAGATAATATCCTGTAGATTGGGGCAAAATGAGAAAGGAGGAGCAGTGGGATGTGCCATCAAAAGGAGTTTGCCCTGTTTTGCCTGAGATGGAGCACTTGCCACCAGCACAGGGATGGGTGTGGACTAAAGACCATCCCATCTCTATTTCAGTAGTGTGCAGCACATCTCACCTGGGTTGAGGAGCTCTTGAGGAGTACTTGTAACTGCCAACAGTAAGCCATGATCCACTGACAAGGGAAACCGCTACTTGTGCCTTAATATTTTAACGCCCTCTCACACACACACGCAAAAACACACCAATAAATATGCTGTATGGACAACTATCTTTCTTCCTTTTTTTTTTTTTTTTGTCCATTGCCGAGGCTGGAGTGCAGTGGTGCCATCATAACTCACTTCAGCCTTGAACTCCTGGACTCAAGCAATATTCCTGCCTCAGCCTCCCAAGTAGCTAGGATTACAGTCACGTGCCACACCACGCTATTTTATTTTATATTTTGTGTAGAGACGGGGGGTCTCATTATCTTGCCCAGGCTGGGCTTGAACTTCTGGTCTCAAACAATCCTCTTATCCTAGCCTCCCAAACTACTGAGATTACAAGTGTGAGCCACCATGCCTGCCAGACAACTGTCTTTCAACAGAAATATAATTACAAACTTTGGGAACAGACAGTAAGGGCCTAGACACCTAGGGTGGTTAAGATGATGTGGAAGGAAAGGAACCCTTAGCACCACATCCTGACTATCTTTTCTCAAGACACACACAAATATAGATGAACCAAGCAAAGGTATTCACTGAGTTAAGATACTGGTGGAACATCTATCCCATTGAGTATAGAGATAGGGGATTAGGGGAAGGGAAAAGGCAAGGAAGGAACTGACAGATGCTGGCAGTTCCTAGACAGGCCATCTGGAAGTGGGTTTATGAGCCAGATACCTAGAACTGAAGGAGGAAGACACAGCCTCTTGATTGGGTTGGGGAAATGGAATATGTGTGGTCCAGGACCAGGACTATAGGGCTCATCAGCAACAGCGGTGGAAAAAGGGAAGAGCTGAAATTTCACAGAAGTATTTACCCTCCCTATCTCCTCCACTTTTCTGTTAGCTTCCAGCATCCATAGCAACTTCATCACGTGTGCATTTGTCACACCAGGTGTCACCTTCAAATAAATTTGTTTTTATTGATATATAATAGAGGTACATATTTTCAGGATACATGTGATCATTTGATACATGTATATATCTTGTAAATATCAAATCAGTGTAACAGGGATATCCATCACCTTAAATTTTAATGGGTGATGGAATGTCTACAGTGTGCCAGGATATGCTATGCATTTTGGTGCATTCGCCTATATATCTTTTGGTCGTCACATTGATCATAAGGCATTGATATTTTAATCCCATTTTTCAGATTACAAAAATCAAGCTGACCAAAGATATGAATTGATTTACTTAAGGTCACAGAAGTAATAAATGTCAGAACCAGAATTTAAACCTAGTCTTCTGATCTCAAGTTCATGATTCTTTCCACAGCAGCAATATATTCTTAAAATATTAGATTTAAAATTGATGTTAATAATTATTTAGTCCAGGAATGACAGATATATTCTAAATGATGTGCCAGCTTGGATTGTTCCAGGCTGCCTGGAGTGCGTGTTGAGAAGAACATGGGGACCTATTGCCAACTCCATGGGAAAAAGTATCATGACTGATTCTCAATGTCTGCCTCAGGCACTTCTGCCGAGTACTTTCCAAACTTTGCTGAATTCTCTCTTCCCATTTTTACAGATGAGAAAATTAATGCTGGGAGATTTAAAATGAATTGCCCAAGAGCACACAGTGTGGCATTGGCAGAGCCGTGGATAAGCCTCCACCTTTCCCTATTTCATATCTCCAGCTCTTGGCCTCACCCTGGTCCTTCCCTCAGAGTTCTCATGGGAAACCTGCCAAATCACTCAATTTTTCTGAATCTCTTTCTGACCTTGTTGCTCTCTCTCATATCTCATATATGATATGCATATCATCTGAGTAAAGTGTTTTGAAGAGGAGTCCATTGTGAAACACTAACTTGCTATTGTCGATAAGATTCCACAGTCAAGGTTCTTGTTGAGGAGTTGCTGAGAAGGATATGTCACAATGGATTAATGCTCACCAAGTGCTGATTCTGAGACTGGATGAGCACATACAGAGCAGTTAAGAAATAGACAGACCCAACTCAGCCTTTAGAAACTGGCTGGTGCTAAATTTTCCTGAATGAGTTTTATCTGATCAGTTCAAGGCACCATAGAGTGGTTTATTGGTGCAAGGAAAATGGCTGAAGCGCTGTGTTTAAATTTAGGAGAAACACTGACAAACATAGCTATTCACTGAAATGTCATCCATTTAATGGGGGAGAAAAAGTATATATATATAAAATGAAGTGGACATTTAAAGAGTCTATCTAGATCATTCAGAATGAAAATTATTCTATAGTAATATTTAACTCATAAGTTGTAAAATTAAATGAGACAATGTTTGTCAATTATTCAACCAGTTTCTGAAAACAATAATTGCTTAAAAGTATAATAATACTTTTAAATGAGAAAGGGTTGTAGGGCTGTGTGCATGTATAGGGGTGCAAATGCATGTATCGACGTATGTGTGTTCAGTTAATCATCTCCTTAAACTAAATTTTCCTTGTGCTGTAGATACTCTAGTTTTCTCCGTATCTATAAGTGGAGAACAATCACACTTCAAACTGGAATGTCCAGGTATTGCTTTTCCTTTTCCACTGAACACAGGAATCTTGTTAAATCTCCTGGTGTCATGAAATGTGGACTAATGAGCATTATTAGATTGGAGTTGCTAGTGATGAAACTGAGTCACAGAGACATTATATGATTAGCTCCAAGTCACACAGCTATTGAATTCTAGGGCAATCATGAGGAATGGGTTTCCTTCACTCCCAATTCAGAGTTGTGGTCTGTCTCCCCTTTGTATTAGGTTCAAAAATCCCTCTCCTCTCACACCCTTTTTTCCCTCTTCTCTATTCCTTGCATTTGCTTTTTCTATTACTTACTATAACTCAAATCAACAACTATTCATAAAATTTATTTAATGTGTCCACTCTTGATGACTAGACCATGAATAAACCTCGGTTCGTATTAAGGACAAATGCTGGTAGTTGTCTAACCTCCATTATTCTTTTTGACAGTTCTTGTTAAAATCATTATTGCTCCTTTGCTTTACATAGTATATCAGTCTGTCCTCATGCTGCTAATAAAGACACACTCAAGACTTGGCAATTTATAAAGGAAAGAGGTTTAACTGACTCACAGTTCAGCATAGCTGGAGAGGCCTCAGGAAACTTACAATCATGGTAGAAGGGGAAGCAAGCATGTCCTTCTTCACATGAGGGCAGCAAGGAGAAGTGCAGAGTGAAGGCAGGAAAAGTCCCTTACAAAACCATCAGATCTCATGAGAACTCACTATCATGAAAATAGCATGAAAGTAACTCCCCCATGATTCAGTGACCTCTCACCAGGTCTCTCCCATGACACAGGGGAATTACGGGAACTATAATTCAAGATGAAATTTGGGTGGGAACATGGCCAAACCATATTATATATGGGAGGAAAACTCTATTCCAGACTCCAGTAATAAATCCAGAATACCTAGGGAACACTGATCATGTCCTTGCCAAGGCTATGCTTAGCAGCATCCTGTGATGATACTTGGGACAATGCAAGGAGATTTATTCAGGACTTCTGGGAAAGGTTTTTGTTGTTGTTGTTTTCCAAGATGATTCCAAAAGAAATGTTCACTTTCTTGTAATTGATGTTGGCATATCTGGATAGAAAGCTGAAATTGCACCTGCTTTGTTCCCAGAGGGAAGCCAGATTTCTGGATTTGCAGGGCTGGACCTTCTGGGCCTCTTGGTATGTGAAACAAGCTCCCATTTGAGATATGGTTTCCTCTGAGCGGCTACTAGAGACATCCTAACAAATAAAGTACCCTAAAGAAACTTTGTAGCTTTGGTTATTACTATAGTGTATAGTTACACACTGTGGGGTAAGACTCAGAATATTGTCTCTAGCCCTTGCTAGCTGTGCAATGCTGGGCAATTAGTTTTTCTGTACTTGGGGTGCCTTCTTTCTCTCCTCTGATTTATTGTCCTAACAACACACATCACCTTGAAACAGACTATTCATTTTAATATGTGTGTATGTATACTACACATACATGTATATGTATATGCTATATATATATATGTAATATATGTTTGTTTATTTTTTATTTTTTCTTTCATTTATATATGCTCCATGAAGGCAGTGATTTTTATCTGTGCTGTTTGATTCTGGATCACAGAGCCTGGCACACTGTAGAAGGTTAATAAGTAGTTGCTTAATAAATTAGTTGATTTATAAATGAATTAATGAAACAGTTACAATTAGGTCATAGGATAGTTGTGATGATAAATTTAGATAACTTGCATGAATATGAAGAAACTGCCTGGCATATGATTATTAAAATGAATAAAGACAGACACTTTTCCAAGTATTGGCAAAATAGCAATCTTTTTAATATCCAGATTAATCTACCTTTTTAATACCCAGATTTGCTCACAAGGCTCAACACAGTAAGACTGTGGGGAGAAATGAATGAACTTTGGAAACTGTAATTCATGACACAAGAGTGAGGCATTCATTCATGCATTCATGAATCTGCTTTATATACAATCTATGTGTTAGATACTATTGTAAGCATTGGCGACACTATGCTTAGACATTGCCTGCCTTAGTTGAAATTATAATCTGTTGGAGAAGAGATGGACTATGAAAAAACAAATAAGTAAAAGAATAGCATAGCATTAGAAAGTGGATCACTCTATACCATCTCCAACACAATAATGACAAAGACAGCAAAATCAGGAGAGGAATATAGAGGATGTGGTGGAGAGGATGATGTGATCTTAAGTAGGGTGATGAGGGAATGTCTGAATAAGAAGATGACAGTTGATCACAGAGCTGAAGAAGGTGATGGAACAAGTGTTTCAGATGTATGGGGCAATTATCTTTCACGTTTGAACAACAAATAAAACCGAATAATACATTCCAATGTCTCAAAGTGAGAGTATGTCTAATGTGTTCTACGATGGCAAGGAGGTCACTGTGGCTGAGTTAGAGTGAGCTGAAGGAGAGTATTTGAAAGTAATGCCAGAGTCAGTCAAAAAGACAGAATACTGACTCTGCAAGTCAGTATAAGAACTTTGGCTTTCACTCTGAGTGAGATGGACACTCATTGAAGGAATGATGCCATCTTTTGAAAGGAATTCTCTGGATACTGTGTCAAAAGATGATGCTGTCCTGGGGTCGGGTGATAGTTGTTGATAAATGAGCAATGGTCAGGTTCTGGGCATAGTTTGAAGATAAAGTGAACAAGATTCATTGACAGGTAACATGTGAAATATACCAAAGAAGGTGTACATGGATACAAGGATACCACAGTCATTTGGCCTGAGAAACTGAAAGGGTGCAATTTGTATTGAAAAGTATGAGTAACACTGTGGATAGCAAGTCTTGAAGGGCAAGATTGGGACATTGGTAATAGTTGATATGCCTGACATGCAGTGGAGATGCTTGGAATAGTTGGATATAGAGACCTGGAACTCCAGAGAGACATCATAACCAAAGATGTAAATTTAAAAGTTGTTAGTGTAAAAATGCATTTAAAACCAGGTACTCAATGGGATAACCAAGAAGGGTCTGTAGATAGAGAAAAAAATGGAGCCCTAGGACAGCCAGTGTTTAGAAGTGAGAAGATAAAAGGGAGCCAGAAGAAGACCCTTTAAGTGTTCACTGAGGTAGGAAGAAAAATAAAGAATATGTATCTTGAAACCAAGTGAACTAAACATGTTTCAAAAATGAGAAAGTACAGTCAACCATTAAAAAACGTGAGAATTAAGATCTCTGACCATCTGCGTCAAAAATTTGTGTATAATGTTTTACTCCCCCAAAACTTAACTACTAATAGCCCACTCTTGACCAGAAGTCTCATCAATAACACAAAGCCAATTAACACATATTTTATGTTATATGTATTACATGCTGTGTTCTTACAGTAAAATAAGTTAGAGAAATAAGTAGATCTTATTAACAAAATTATAAGAAAGAGAAAACATACTTTTTATTTATTAAACAGAAGTGGATCATCACAATGGTGTTCATCCTCTTCTTCACATTAAGTAGGCTGAGGAAGAGGAGGAGGAGCAAGTGTTGGTCTTGCTGTCTCAGGGATGGCAGAGACAAAAGAGGTGGAGAAGGTTGAAGGGAAGACAAGAAAGGCAGGCACATTTAGTGTACGTTTTACTGAAAAAAAAAAATCCATACCTACATTTATCCACACAGTTCAAATCCATGTTGTTCAAGGGTCAACTGTAATCACGAAGTGAATGTTTCTGTGGAGTCAATTAAGATGAAGATTACAAATGGAATATTGGATTTAGCAACAGGGAGGTTGAGGAGATCTTCAAAAGATTAGGTAGTGTTATCATTAGTATTGAACTTAAGGAGTAGAAAGAATGCTGAATTTGGAGTCAGGAAACTTAGGTTCAAGTATAATATATAAATAAATAAATAAGATAAATTCCTCAAATGTTGATTATGATCATCAAATGATATAATGAAGCTAAACGTACTCTGTGGGACATCAAGAAATATGTAAATATCAACTCAAAAACATCACGGTTATGAGGCATATGTGATTATCAAGTATTTGTAACTGCTTGTGTGCTTTCAAACACTGCTCAGGCATACACCAGGCTCCTACCCCCACCACACATACACACACACACACACACACACACACACACGGTATACACAAGTTCTTCCCATAACAGAGGAAACTGAATATGTATCATGAAGCTTTAGCAGGTCTAGGAGTTAAGCCAGCCTGTTGCAGTTCTGGTGCTGCTGACATTACCAGACGGCATTAATTTAATTCCACTCAGTTATGCTTTTAAATTTGATTTGAGTAATGTGTCATAAAATGCTATTGAGAAGTGCAGTGCTGCATTCCTAAGCAGGCTGGGAGGCTGTGCCTGCTCTGGGAATCCTTAAGAGAAATGGATTGAGATCATGTTGTGCCTACAGACTTTAGGGAGTTTACTCTTTGCTGGGATCTGGCGACAGAGATTTGCTGATCCAGGATTTCTCACTGTTGAGAAGAGATCAGAAGCAAAGCATACATCTCTAGGGAATAAGGAGGAGATTACACAGAATATATGAAAGCATGTGAAAAACTACAATTTTAACAAATAACAGGGATAGCTTAAAAGACTTTGCATATAAATAAAGCTGAGTTTATTTTAAAGTCCTTTAGCTCACTTGTTATACTGGGTCATCCATATTAGTTTCACATCTCTTTTGTCTGGCCTCAGTTTTTCTATGCTTAAACTGAAAGTAGTAGACTAAATCAGTTGCGTCCAAAGAAAGACAAAGCCTTTGCAAAGTGCACCATAATGATCTATTGGGGTGTGGAAAAAAATTCTGGAACCTTTATTTTCATTGATTTCTAGTACATCTTTTAAAATATATGTTCCAGCCAGTGGTAGTGGCTCACACATATAATCTCAGTACTTTGGGAAGCCGAGGTAGGATGAGTGCTTGAGCCCAGGAGTTCAAGACTAGCCTGGGAAACATGGCAAAACCCCGTATCTACAAATATACAAAAATTAGCTAAGCGTGGTAGCACATGCCCATAGTCCCAGATACTCTGGAGGCAGAGGTGGAAGATCCCGTTTGCTCCAGTAGTCAAGCCTGCAGTGAGCCATGATTGCACCTCTGCACCCCAGCCTGGGCAATGCAGCAAGACCCTGTCTCAAAAAATAAATAAATAAAATAAAATGTATGCTTCTTGTATATGCTTTTGTAATGCACATAATATAAATAGCAAATCAATAAATCAATAAGTTTATATTGACTGTGTGTCCTCCCTGTCTATATATTGGTCTCTTTTATCAGTTGACTGACTAAGCAGTGGTCCCCAAACATTTTGGCATGAGGACCGGTTTCATGGATGACAATTTTTCCACGAACTGCAGTGTAGGTGGGGAGTGGTGGCTTCGGGATAAAACTGTTTGATTCTCATAAGGAGCATACAACCTAGATCCCTTGCATGTGCATTTCACAATAGGGCTTGCACTTCTATGAGAATCTAATGCCACCACTGATCTGACAAGAGGTGGCATTAGGTACCAGTCCTAGCCCCTGGACTAATTGACTGATTTATGTATTCTGAAAGAAACATATAATCAAAATAATCTAGGGAAGACTCGCCTAATTGATCCCTTACAGACTTCATAGCTCTATTTTATAAACAATGTTATGGCCCTGAAACTTGTTATATTGACCATTGTGATTATCTTTAAAAAGAGAAATGGCAGTTTGACCATTGAATTGATTGCTCAGCTTTTCTTTGGCTTTTTGATGATTAAAAAATAACAATAATAACACTTTTTTACCAGGAACTTCCTAGAGGCAGTAAGAGCTGTCTCAGCTTCTATATTTTAAAAATATCTAAAGTGATACCTTACATGAAATCCCTGAGTGGTAGCAAAACAATTTAATTTGGTTATAGATATTTCAGCCATAGTCCCAGCTCTGTCAGTGGTTTGCTGGGGTTGGGAGATTGGTGTGGCAGATTTAGATTAGCCATGCCAGTGCTCTGGGCCTCATGGTTCAGTGTGCTGATGTAAAAGCTTGGAATTCTTCAGACGCAGAGCTCAGCTTAATGTTGGTTTCCTCTACTAGGTCTTCCCCAACCCCTCCATCAAAGGGACTGCTTCTTTCCCTTCCTACAGTAACTCTTGGTCATATGTACTACTTTGTTTTCTTCATGGCTATCTAAAATGGTCTATTTATTATTTTGTTGATGTACTTATTGTCTGTCTTCTCTAACTAGAATGTGAGCTCCATAGAAACTGCAAAGAGTGCAGGCAGGCAGATAAACCACCAGGCAAATGAAATTTAAGCTTCAAGACCCCAGGAGGTTATGATAGCAGTGTAATCATGTGGTTATGGGTTTGGGGGCTATTTTCCAGAATTTTTAAAGAGTATATGTTTCATTATATAAAAAAGACTACTGCTTAGTTTACCCTGACACTCCATTCGTTATATTTTGCTTTGTGTACAGTGGTGTGGGCATTTTGGGACCCAGCTAAAGGAAATTTTAAGTGGGTATATAATTTGCAGGGTTTGATGGGGTACATTTTCATGTAGTTTGTCATCACTTTTGTGTCTTAAGCTATTGTAAGATTCCACAGATTATTAAGGGATGGAGCAGAGACTCAAAGGACATTTGTCTGCCTCTAATGCTAATGATCTTAGTATTAAACCATGACTTTTTATAAGTTTGGTGATAACAGGTGTCTGTTTACAAAATTTGGAAATATAATTATATATTTTCAGCCACTTGCCAGCCAACCTTCCTAGATTGCATGACATGTTTCTAGTCTCATAAATCATTTTTACCCTGCTTGTTCACTGTGCTCTACCTAGTTATTCTTCCTGACTCTGTCCATTTGAGACTATATAATTCTGTACCTCTTTATTTTGATTCAGGGGGTACATGTGCAGATTTACTACCTGGGCATATTGCCTAATGCTGAGGTTTGGGTTACACATGATCCCATCACCTAAGTAATGAGCACAGTACCCAAAAGGTAGATTTCAACTCTTGACTCCCCCTCCTTCCTCTCTCCTATAGTAGTACCATATTTCTATTATTGCCATCTTTATGTCTGTAAGTACCCAATGTTTAGCTTCCACTTATTGGTGAGAACATGCAGTATTTGATTAACTGTTCCTGCATTTATTTGCTTAGGATAATGGCTTCTAGCTGCATCCATGTTGCTGAAAAGGATATGATTTCATTATTTTGTGTGGCTGAGTAGTATCCCATGATGTATATGTACCATATTTTCTTTATCCAGTTCACCATTCATGGGCACCTTGGCTAATTCTGTGTCTTTGTTACTGTGAATAGTGCTGTGATGAACATATGAGTGCATGTGTCTTTTTGGTAGAATGACTTGTTTTATTTTGGATATTTATCAAGTAATGGGATTTTGGGGTCAAATGTTCTTTCTGTTTTATTATCTGATTTATCTTGCCTTGAGAAATCTCCAAACTGTTTTACATAGTGACTCAGCTAATTCACATTCCCACTAATGTTGTATACTCATTTCCTTTTCTCTGCAGCCTCATTGGCATTTGTTGTTTCTTGACTTTTTAACAATAACCATTCTAACTGGTGTGAGATGATATCTCATTGTGGTTTTGATTTGCATTTCTCTGATGATTAATGATGCAGAGTATTGCTTCATATGTATGTTTTTCTTTTTTTATTTGTTTCATATGCCTGTATATCTTCTTTTAAAAAGTACCTGTTCATGTCTTTTACCCATTTTTAATGTTTTGTGTGTGTGTGTGTGTGTGTGTGTGTGTGTGTGTGCTTGTTTCGTTGTTTAATTTCCTAATAGATTCTGGATACTAGATCTTTGTCAGGTGTAAAATATAATTTTCCCATTCTGTAGGTGGTCTGTTTACTCTGTTGACAGTTTCTTTTGTTGTACAGAGGCTCTTTAGTTTAATTAGACCCCAGAGGTCAATTTTTGTTTTTTGCTGGAATTGCTTTTGAGGACTTAGTAATAAATTCTGAAATTGCCTCACCTTGTCAAATATTTGTGTGTGTGTGTGTTTTTTGTTTGTTTGTTTGTTTGTTTGTTTTGTTTTGTTTTGTTTTTTGAGATGAGTCTTGCTCTGTCACCCAGGCTGGAGTGCAGTGGCATGATCTCGGCTCACTGCAAGCTCTGCCTCCTGGGTTCATGCCATTCTCCTGCCTCAGCCTCCAAAGTAGCTGGGACTACAGGCATCCGCCACCTTGCCCAAGTAATTTTTTTTTTTTTTGTATTTTTAGTAGAGACAGAATTTCACTGTGTTAGCCAGGATGGTCTCTATATCCTGACCTCATGATCCGTCCACCTTGGCCTCCTTCTTTGTGTGTTTCCATTCAGTTCTTGCTGATTTTTTAGGAACTACAGATAACAACAAAGTTAGCATAAAAACTCATAATTCAAAAATACAATATGTACATTGACTACAAACTGGCAATGAATGCAAAGAATAGATACGTCATTGCACAAAAATCCTTGAAATCCCCTGAAATATTAACCTCATCCATCAAGAAAATTTGAACCAGTTTTTTCAAAATAATATAATGTTAAATAATTATTTACTAACTTTCAATCACGAATTGTGAAGCTGAATGGAACTTTTTCAAATTGTCAGAAAAGATCTAGCTAGAGGAAAAAATTTAATTAACTTTCTAATCATTCTGTAGAAAATAATTTCAAAACACCATATGAAGGTATCAAAAGTATGCATATAAAATGTTAACAATATTATAGACGTGTGATATTGCGAGTTATAAAAACAAATTATGTTGTTTTTCTGAATTTTGTAAAATATTTTTCAGTGTTTCATTATTGTCAGCAGATAAGCATTATAACTTAATATAATGTTCTTTCTAAATTTAAATAAGAATTATTTTTATGCCTAAATTTTTGCTATTTTGGTATTCTTTACTTAAAGAGCCCCCCAAACTATATGAGTCATACTCCTCACCAAACATGGGTCCACCCTGGCAGAAAACATGCATTTTTCCCTAAAACTTATAGTTCCAGCTTTTAGAATAAGGAAAGAATCAACAAATCCTTGGAAGAATCATAAGATGTTCTCTAAGAATTTCTTTTCAACTTGATTTGCTGTTTCTCTTAGAGTCCTGTTAATAGAATAGGATTCTATAATTAATGGAAACATTAACCCTTACTTCTTTGAGGTCATTAAGAATTGTTCCAAGGAGAAGCTCTCCTGGTGAGAATTGTAGAATTCACTTTTAACATGCACCCCCGATTTTAAGGGTCTCCCTGAGGGCCAGAGTCAGTGAGTGCATTTCAACTTTCCCAGAAATGGATGGGAAGCGCATGCGGGCTGCTATACTCTGGAGCTGGGGGGTAGAGGTGGTAGGGTAGGTAGAGGGTGGGAGTTTTCTGTGTCGGCCCTGGATTCTCCTACTGCCTTTGAATTCCTGCAACAATTCTGCCCATGCAGTTGAGGGTGGACAGACATAGTGGAGTTTGGAATAAAGAAAAGTGTTGAGTCTAAGATATAGGTTTGCCTCTCCGTAGCATCTTAATATGCAAAAAGAAGACTGAGCTAGGTAACTTCAGTGACCTGAGACCAGTCAGGAAGTCGATAATTTTACTGAAGATGTTCACCATACCCGGCTCATTATTAGGCACTTTGGTTACTACAAAATAAAGTGTTAAACAGAGCTTTTTTTTTTTTTTCCCCCCCTCTGGCGGAGATCTCAGTCTAGTTGAGGAGACAAGGCCAACTTGGCAGAGCTAGATTCACAGAATGACTCATGTTTGGTATGGGCTGAACTCCCTTGCCCAGGCATTCACCAAGAAACACATTGATACCATCCTTCTCCTCCGCCAAGTCCAGTATCAGTGCCTCCAGGAAAACAACTCTGAAATCACACACCCACTGCTCCAAAACCCAAACCCTGATTACAGTGCCCCTATTCAACAGGAAGCAGCCGGATAGCCAACAACACCCCTCTTCCTTTTATACTAAAGTAGAAGGCAAGACTGTTAGCCCAAATTGCACCATTTTGTAAGCCCCTGCAATTTTGCAGACTGTGGTTCAAAGTAAAACATTCCATGGAGGTTCCCGCCATCAGAAACATCCTGCCTAACCACCTAACTATGAGGCAGACAAAGGCCCAACTAAAGAAACATTCTTATACCCTACTGGGCAAAGGACCAACTAAAAAACATCTCTATCATATTCTACTGGGAGAAAGTGCAAGGAACACCACATTCCACTGGAACAAGGGCCAGAACCATTTCATCATGGGAAAATCTGATCAATACCATGATGGGCAGCAAGCCATACAGCCCAGACTCCTTCCGTCCATACCTACAAGTACCCACCAGCCTGTAAGTGGTGGTGGGATCTGGCATTAAGTTGGTCCCCCACTTCTGCAGGTTTCTACAATATGCCTGCATTTGCTGTTGAGTCACAAAAACAAAAACAGAAACACACACTTCTGTGTATTCATAGGCCATACTTTAAGACCCTCTGAAGTAGGACCCCATGTATACAGAGACATCGTCTCTTGCTTGTCTGATCTTATTGGCCAAGGCACAGTTCAGATGTCCTCTGTGTAGCACCCTTCTGGGGTTCTGGCTCCCAACAGTACAGCAGGTCACTACAGAGTGCCTCCCTGTAGTTGTAGTGCTATCCCCACCACTATTGCTGTCTCTCCCCAGAGTCTGGCTTGTATCTTTTGCCCCATAAAACATAGATCACAGATTTCTTGTCTTGGGTTGATGGTCTTGATATATTATACATGTATATTCTGTTCCAATATTGAACACTTCAATATTGGGAGATACATCAGGGAAAATTATGCTACTTATTTGTAAGAACAAAAACAACAAAAAGAAAAGCAAACCGAAATACTTTTTTTTTTTCTTTTTCCCTTTATTCCTTGCAAATAAAGTTTATATTCCTAGCATGAAAATCAAGATTCTTTCTTATCTGGCTTCAGCTACCTGTTCTGCTGGACTTTAATTTATGATGAGATAATACTGAAGACGGTACAGCCATCATGCCACCACCATAATAGTGTTTGGAATTGCAGGGCCAAATAAATGTCTTTGCATGCATGTTAAGAACTACTGTCTGGTCTGATCATTCTCTGAATTCCAGGTACTAAAGACTATTTTTTGTTGAAAAAACAACTTTTTGTTGTTGTTGTTCTTCAGCATATATGGTTACAAAGTGCCTAATTGTAAACGCATATTCTCTCCTAAATATGTATCACAGTTTTTTTAAGGTGACGAGTAAGTACTCTTGATCTTTGCGCTAACCACAGAGATTGGAAAAGAGGACTGTATACAGGTGATAGTCACTGAGTGCCTTTTGGATTGAATCTATGGTCATATAGTCACAGTCCAGGCTTAATCTGTCTAGATGTAGCAAAAATAATTTCTATGCCTAACGCAACGCCTTATCTATGGTAGAAGAAATTGGAAAAAAGTGAATGAGTACCAATAACTCATTGAGGAAGAAATTAGCACTATCTTCAGCTTTTCAATTCAGTTACTTTTCAACAAATACAACAGTAATAGTAATAAATAAGTAGTAATAAATCCATAGAGTATTTTCTTTGAGTCAGGGACTGTCATTTAAGGATATTATCTTAAGTGGTAGATTATCTTGTTTCTATTTTGCAGGTGAAACCAATATTTAAAGAAGGTAAACCTATCACTCCAAGTCATACAATTAATAAGATGCAGAGGCAGCATTTGAACCCAATCTTGACTGATTTTAGAACTAGTATGCTTCATAATTATCTCATATCTTGTTTTTCATCTAATTAAGAAAAAGCAATGTATTATCTGATTTAGATGTATACTCTTCTTTCTCCTCTCAAAAAATACCCATCTTTGACTTTGTGTGCCCCAGATATTGTCCTCATCATACTCTCTGAGACCTAGTTAATACTTCTTTGAAGTTAATTTTTATTTTCTCTTTCTGTCCATCACTGGCCTTCTGCCACCAGTGGAGTTACATCTCCCTCAGAATTTCCAGTCATAACTAACATAGGCTAGCACGCAGGGCTCTGGGCTCTGCAGGCCCACAAACTAACCTTGGCATAATGAATGACCTGCAGTTTTGGAATGCCTCTGGAATGCCAAGTGACCACAGCTCCCTGTCTGTGGAATGTAGAATGGCCCCAGCATTAGCCAGGTGACCCAAAACTGCATGCCATTGGCATGAAAAATAGATTCCAGCTCCTAGAATACTAAGTGCCTACTCAAGAACAAGACAACAAAATATTAATGGATAAGCCTTCCTGCTGAGAAAGAAGAAATGGTGGTGATTGACATTGTTACTATGAGATAACTCTGTTAATGCTAATAACACCTGAGTCTGAGCCAGGGCAACTTCTTTGAACTGCCCACTGAAAAATATCCAACCCTCCCCTAAATCACAGAATCAGATCTCTTCCTGTAGGTAGAAATACACTCCCCTCATTTCATGCTTTCTATGCTTTGCAGAAAGAAGAAACAGAAAATTTGTTCCCAAAATTCATTTTCCCAGTGCATTAATTTGGACTTACAAAGCTGTGTAATCTCTTTAGACAGTGTCGGCAGCTACAAAGTCCTGTTCCGAGAACGCAATTCCCCAGTGAGGGAGCCTGAACCCATCGTGGAATTTGACTGTAAAGGAAAAAAGGTGTGAGGATATTTGCATCCATCATACTTAGTAACTGGGATTTTAATGATTCTCATTTCTCCGTTTTTCTTCATCTTTTTTGTTTTTTTACAGTGTCGGTCCTCTGTGAATATTTCTTTCTTCCTCCCTCTTTTTCGTTGCAATTCAACGCATTGGTTTTAAAAGGAGGATTTGCAAACTGAGTATTAAAACTCCAGGGCACGACATCTCCAAAATCTATAAGACGATAAGAAGATAAGAGGCCAAACTCACTGAAAGCTTTGTTCCTGGTATCTGCGGAACTTGCAGGGTCGTTTATAATACTCCTAAGCCAAGGCAATCTGCCCACTTCCCCCAACTCTGCCTGCCTAACACAGGCAGAGAAACTTAGCATTAAAATTCCCCACACTTTGGCAAATGAGTACCCAGGAGGCTGCTGACTCAATCAGGGCTTGTTGTACTTACAGTGTAGTACTGAGAAAGGCCATAAACTCCAGCCTGACAGATCCATAATGCTCATTTCAATATGCTTTCCCTGTGTGCTGGCTTGCTGATGATCTTTCATATTCCGCCAACAAAATATAACAAACATATTAACGACATGTGGTAAATCATCATTGGATATGCTGGGTCCTGATAATGGAACTGGTTGTGAGTAAATGAGATTGTCTGGCTGCCTCATACCACTTTGGGGGTCCAGGATGATGCATTGTCTTCAGTGGGGGGAGGACAATGCATGATGGAGGAGGGAGTAATCAGCTATAGAGGGACACTGATGTCTTCCCAGTGTAGGTGGGGTGTTGGAAACCTAGAACAACAGAGTTTCAGAGCCAGAAGAGACTACAGATATCATTTAGTTAAACTCATTAATCTGGCATGTATTATGATCAAGCCCCAGAGAGGGGATATGAGAATCCCAAAGCTGCGTAGCAAGTATGTGATTCCTGAATCACACATAGCTCAGTGCTCTTCTGGTTGGTGGGTTTGGTTTGTACCTGAAGCTGTCTTAGTAGATTAGTTAGAGACTATGAAAGAATTGTCCCTATAACTCAAGTCAGCCCTGTATCCCTGCATTCATCAATAGGAAAATGCATTGATGGGACTGGCTCTTTTCTTCTAGCTATAGTACTTGGCTTTTCTATTGAGTGAATTAAGGGACACTAGGGGATAATTTATGTGAGTATGTGGTAGTTATTCTCTACTGCACTCCTCAAAACATAAGTATAGTTATCTTTTTTTTTTTTCTTTTTTATTATAATTTAAGTTCTAGGGTACATGTGCATAACGTGCAGGTTACATATGTATACATGTGCCATGTTGGTGTGCTGCACCCATCAACTCGTCAGCACCCATCAATTCATCATTTATATCAGGTATAACTCCCCAATGCAATCCCTCCCCCCTCCCCCCTCCCCATGATAGGCCCCAGTGTGTGATGTTCCCCTTCCGGAGTCCAAGTGAGCTCATTGTTCAGTTCCCACCTATGAGTGAGAACATGCGGTGTTTGGTTTTCTCTTCTTGTGATAATTTGCTAAGAATGATGGTTTCCAGCTGCATCCATGTCTCTACAAAGGACGCAAACTCATCCTTTTTTATGGCTGCATAGTATTCCATGGTGTATATGTGCCACATTTTCTTAATCCAGTCTGTCACTGATGGACATTTGGGTTGATTCCAAGTCTTTGCTATTGTGAATAGTGCCGCAATAAACATACGTGTGCATGTGTCTTTGTAGTAGCATAATTTATAATCCTTTGGGTATATACCCAGTAGTGGGATGGCTGGGTCATATGGTACATCTAGTTCTAGGTCCTTGAGGAATCGCCATACTGTTTTCCATAATGGTTGAACTAGTTTACAATCCCACCAACAGTGTAAAAGTGTTCCTATTTCTCCACATCCCCTCCAACACCTGTTGTTTCCTGATTTTTTAATGATTGCCATTCTAACTGGTGTGAGATGGTATCTCATTGTGGTTTTGATTTGCATTTCTCTGATGGCCAGTGATGATGAGCATTTTTTCATGTGTCTGTTGGCTGTATGAATGTCTTCTTTTGAGAAATGTCTGTTCATATCCTTTCCCCACTTTTGGATGGGGTTGTTTGTTTTTTTCTTGTATATTTGTTTGAGTTCTTTGTAGATTCTGGAAATGAGCCCTTTGTCAGATGAGTAGATTGCAAAAATTTTCTCCCATTCTGTAGGTTGCCTGTTCACTCTGATGGTAGTTTCTTTTGCTGTGCAGAAGCTCTTTAGTTTAATGAGATCCCATTTGTCAATTTTGGCTTTTGCTGCCGTTGCTTTTGGTGTTTTAGACATGAAGTCCTTGCCCATGCCTATGTCCTGAATGGTACTACCTAGATTTTCTTCTAGGGTTTTTATGGTATTAGGTCTAACATTTAAGTCTCTAATCCATCTTGAATTAATCTTCGTATAAGGAGTAAGGAAAGGATCCAGTTTCAGCTTTCTACTTATGGCTAGCCAATTTTCCCAGCACCATTTATTAAATAGGGAATCCTTTCCCCATTTCTTGTTTTTCTCAGGTTTGTCAAATATCAGATGGTTGTAGATGTGTGGCATTATTTCTGAAGGCTCCGTTCTGTTCCATTGGTCTATATCTCTG
This sequence comes from Piliocolobus tephrosceles, assembly GCF_002776525.5. Lineage (NCBI taxonomy): Eukaryota > Metazoa > Chordata > Mammalia > Primates > Cercopithecidae > Piliocolobus > Piliocolobus tephrosceles. The sequence goes on along the minus strand of NC_045447.1, from coordinate 20,340,420 downwards.
TTTTGGTACCAGTACCATGCTGTTTTGGTTACTGTAGCCTTGTAGTATAGTTTGAAGTCAGGTAGCGTGACGCCTCCGGCTTTGTCCTTTTGACTTAGGATTGTCTTGGCAATACGGGCTCTTTTTTGGTTCCATATGAACTTTAAAGCAGTTTTTTCCAATTCGGTGAAGAAACTCATTGGTAGCTTGATGGGGATGGCATTGAATCTATAAATTACCTTGGGCAGTATGGCCATTTTCACAATATTGATTCTGCCTATCCATGAGCATGGTATGTTCTTCCATTTGTTTGTGTCCTCTTTGATTTCACTGAGCAGTGGTTTGTAGTTCTCCTTGAAGAGGTCCTTTACATCCCTTGTAAGTTGGATTCCTAGGTATTTTATTCTCTTTGAAGCAATTGTCAATGGAAGTTCATTCCTGATTTGGCTCTCTGCTTGTCTGTTACTGGTGTATAAGAATGCTTGTGATTTTTGCACATTAATTTTGTATCCTGAGACTTTGCTGAAGTTGCTTATCAGCTTAAGAAGATTTTGGGCTGAGACGATGGGGTTTTCTAAATACACAATCATGTCATCTGCAAACAGGGACAATTTGACTTCCTCTTTTCCTAACTGAATACCCTTGATTTCTTTCTCTTGCCTGATTGCCCTAGCCAGAACTTCCAACACTATGTTGAATAGGAGTGGTGAGAGAGGGCATCCCTGTCTTGTGCCAGTTTTCAAAGGGAACTTTTCCAGTTTTTGCCCATTCAGTATGATATTAGCTGTGGGTTTGTCATAAATAGCTCTTATTATTTTGAGGTACGTTCCATCAATACCGAATTTATTGAGCGTTTTTAGCATGAAGGGCTGTTGAATTTTGTCAAAAGCCTTTTCTGCATCTATTGAGATAATCATGTGGTTCTTGTCTTTGGTTCTGTTGATATGCTGGATTACGTTGATTGATTTGCGAATGTTGAACCAGCCTTGCATCCCAGGGATGAAGCCCACTTGATCATGGTGGATAAGCTTTTTGATGTGCTGCTGAATCCGGTTTGCCAGGATTTTATTGAGGATTTTTGCATCGATGTTCATCAGGGAGATTGGTCTAAAATTCTCTTTTTTTGTTGTGTCTCTGCCAGGCTTTGGTATCAGGATGATGTTGGCCTCATAAAATGAGTTAGGGAGGATTCCCTCTTTTTCTATTGATTGGAATAGTTTCAGAAGGAATGGTACCAGCTCCTCCTTGTACCTCTGGTAGAATTCCGCTGTGAATCCATCTGGTCCTGGGCTTTTTTTGGTGGGTAGGCTATTAATTGTTGCCTCAATTTCAGAGGCTGCTATTGGTCTATTCAGGGATTCAACTTCTTCCTGGTTTAGTCTTGGAAGAGTGTACGCGTCCAGGAAATTATCCATTTCTTCTAGATTTTCTAGTTGATTTGCGTAGAGGTGTTTATAGTATTCTCTGATGGTAGTTTGTATTTCTGTGGGGTCGGTGGTGATATCCCCTTTATCATTTTTTATTGCGTCTATTTGATTCCTCTCTCTTTTCTTCTTTATTAGCCTTGCTAGCGGTCTGTCAATTTTGTTGATCTTTTCAAAAAACCAACTCCTGGATTCATTGATTTTTTGGAGGGTTTTTTGTGTCTCTATCTCCTTCAGTTCTGCTCTGATCTTAGTTATTTCTTGCCTTCTGCTAGCTTTTGAATGTGTTTGCTCTTGCCTCTCTAGTTCTTTTAATTGTGATGTTAGAGTGTCAATTTTAGATCTTTCCTGCTTTCTCTTGTGGGCACTTAGTGCTATAAATTTCCCTCTACACACTGCTTTAAATGTGTCCCAGAGATTCTGGTATGTTGTACCTTTGTTCTCATTGGATTCAAAGAACATCTTTATTTCTGCTTTCATT
>NC_045447.1:20304791-20338436 GCF_002776525.5 Piliocolobus tephrosceles | reverse complement strand
GTTTGCTCTTGCCTCTCTAGTTCTTTTAATTGTGATGTTAGAGTGTCAATTTTAGATCTTTCCTGCTTTCTCTTGTGGGCACTTAGTGCTATAAATTTCCCTCTACACACTGCTTTAAATGTGTCCCAGAGATTCTGGTATGTTGTACCTTTGTTCTCATTGGATTCAAAGAACATCTTTATTTCTGCTTTCATTTCGTTATGTACCCAGTAGTCATTCAGGAGCAGGTTGTTCAGTTTCCATGTAGTTGAGCGGTTTTGATTGAGTTTCCTAGTCCTGAGTTCTAGTTTGATTGCACTGTGGTCAGAGAGACAGTTTGTTATAATTTCTGTTCTTGTACATTTGCTGAGGAGTGCTTTACTTCCAATTATGTGGTCAATTTTGGAATAAGTGTGATGTGGTGCTGAGAAGAATGTATATTCTGTTGACTTGGGGTGGAGAGTTCTATAGATGTCTATTAGGTCCGCTTGGTGCAGAGATGAGTTCAATTCCTGGATATCCTTGTTAACTTTCTGTCTCGTTGATCTGTCTAATGTTGACAGTGGAGTGTTGAAGTCTCCCATTATTATTGTATGGGAGTCTAAGTCTCTTTGTAAGTCTCTAAGGACTTGCTTTATGAATCTGGGTGCTCCTGTATTAGGTGCATATATATTTAGGATAGTTAGCTCTTCCTGTTGGATTGATCCCTTTACCATTATGTAATGGCCTTCTTTGTCTCTTTGGATCTTTGATGGTTTAAAGTCTGTTTTATCAGAGACTAGGATTGCAACCCCTGCTTTTTTTTGTTCTCCATTTGCTTGGTAGATCTTCCTCCATCCTTTTATTTTGAGCCTATGTATGTCTCTGCATGTGAGATGGGTCTCCTGAAGACAGCAGACTGATGGGTCTTGACTCTTTATCCAGTTTGCCAGTCTGTGTCTTTTAATTGGAGCATTTAGTCCCTTTACATTTAAGGTTAATATTGTTATGTGTGATCTTGATCCTGCCATTATGATATTAACTGGTTATTTTGCTCATTAGTTGATGCAGTTTCTTCCTAGCCTCGATGGTCTTTACATTTTGGCATGTTTTTGCAATGGCTGGTACCGGTTGTTCCTTTCCATGTTTAGGGCTTCCTTCAGGGTCTCTTGTAAGGCAGGCCTGGTGGTGACAAAATCTCTAAGCATTTGCTTATCTGTAAAGAATTTTATTTCTCCTTCACTTATGAAACTTAGTTTGGCTGGATATGAAATTCTGGGTTTAAAATTCTTTTCTTTAAGAACGTTGAATATTGGCCCCCACTCTCTTCTGGCTTGTAGAGTTTCTGCCGAGAGATCTGCTGTCAGTCTGATGGGCTTCCCTTTGTGGGTAACCCGACCTTTCTCTCTGGCTGCCCTTAAGATTTTTTCCTTCATTTCAACTTTGGTGAATCTGGCAATTATGTGTCTTGGAGTTGTTCTTCTGGAGGAGTATCTTTGTGGCGTTCTCTGTATTTCCTGAATTTGAATGTTGGCCTGCCCTGCTAGGTTGGGGAAGTTCTCCTGGATGATATCCTGTAGAGTGTTTTCCAATTTGGTTCCATTTTCCCCCTCACTTTCAGGCACCCCAATCAGACGTAGATTTGGTCTTTTGACATAATCCCATACTTCTTGCAGGCTTTGTTCATTTCTTTTTCTTCTTTTTTCTTTTGGTTTCTCTTCTCGCTTCATTTCATTCATTTGATCCTCAATCGCTGATACTCTTTCTTCCAGTTGATCGAGTCGGTTACTGAAGCTTGTGCATTTGTCACGTATTTCTCGTGACATGGTTTTCATCTCTGTCATTTCGTTTATGACCTTCTCTGCATTAATTAGTCTAGCTGTCAAGTATAGTTTTCTTAAAGTTGTCATAGATTACTAATGACCCATTGTCAATATAAAATCTATATATTCTTTATTTGACAGAGTAATTATGGTCAATAAGACTAAACTTGTGCAGACTCTGATTCACTCAAATATGAATCAGCTCTAAAGGCCAGTTGGGTATATATCAGGACTTCTGTCAGTTGTCTTCCTTCCTCCTTCCCCCTCTTTTCTTCCTTCCCACTCCTTCCCTCTTTCCTTCCTTCTTTTCCCCATCCCCTTCTCCCTCTTTCCTCCTTCTGCCCTTCCTTCTTTCTCCCTCTTTCCCTCCCATCCATCCATCCTCCCTCCCTCCCTCCCTCTTTCTCTCCCCCTCTCTCTTTTCCTTCCTTCCTTCCTTCCTTCCTTCCTTCCTTCCTTCCTTCCTTCCTTCCTTCCTTCTTCTTTCTTTGACAAATGTCTGCTTACTATTAGGCACTCTGCAATTCCCAGAATTACACCAAAACTAATCTTTTGTGCATATAGTCAGTTAACTGTAACATAGTGTGAAATACAAAATGATAGGAAAGTAACGATTATTATAGGAGCCCTGGAGATGACCATCTAGTATAACCTGGATGGAGAAGAGATCAGAGTCAGCTTCCTGAAGGTAGTGACTTCTAAGCTGAAATCTGAAGCACTGGCAAGGGCAAACCAGACTGAGGAGGTTATATGTGTCCTCATATGAGAGAGAGAGAGAGAGAGAGGCACTGGCAAGGGCAAACCAGATTGAGGAGGTTATATGTGTCCTCATATGAGAGAGAGAGAGAGAGAGAAGGAGGGAGGGACAGAGAGAGAGATACAAAAAGAAACTCTAAGGGTTCCAAGATTAAGAAATTAAAGAGAAATAATACCAGATTAATAAAGGTTATATGTGCCCCAGAATTCAGTGTGTTAGACATTTAATCCCCAAATATTGTATGTTGATTGGATGTGGGACATTTGAGAGATAATTCAGATTGCATGAGGTTATCAGAGTGGGGTCCCCATGATGAGACTGGTAGCTTTTTATGAAGGGAAAGAGAAATCTGAGCTGCCTTTGCTTTTGCCCTCTCCCCATATGATGCATCTACTATGTTTTGAAACAGCAAGAGGACCCTCCCAAGAAGTAAAGCGGATGCCTGCACCATGCTCTTGGACTTCCTAGCTTCCAGAACTGTAAGAAATATATTCATTTTCTTTATAAATTACCTGGTCTGTGGCATTCTGTTATAGCAGCAGAAGATAAACTAAGACAGAAAATTGGTACCAGGAGTGGGGTTGTTGCAAATAATAAATACCTTAAAATGTGGAAGCTTAGGAACCGAGTAATGGACAGAGGTTGAAAGAATATGGAGAAGTCTAGAAAAAGTCTGCGTTGCCATTAACAGAGCATTAAGTGTGATTCTGGTGAGTGGTCAGAAGGAGGCAAGAGAATTACAGAGAGTCTGGAAGTTCCTAGAGTTTATTTTAGTGGTCATAAACAGAATGCTACTAAAAATATGGACAGTGAAAGCCATTCTAACCCCTCAGATGTATCTGAGAAACAAGGTATTGGAAACTAGAGTAAAAGCCATCTTTGTTTTGAACTGGCAGAAAACATGGCTGAACTGTGTTCATTATCAAGGGCTTTATGAAAGATGGAATTTAACATTGACAAGCTGGAATATCTGGCAGAAGAAATATGTAAGCAGCAAAGCATTGAGACTGCTGCATGGCTACTTTTAACTACTTATAGTAAAACAAGAGAAGAAAGAGATGATTTAAAAATGGAATTTATAAATAAAAGGGAAGCAGAGCAGAAAGATTTGGGGGAACTCTTAGCCTGGCCATGTAAAATATGAAAAGGCATGTTTAGGAAAGAAAACCAAGGGCGTGACCCAGTGACTATTTGCTATAATTAGTTCTGATTGAAGTAATCATCAAGGCAACAGGAACAAACCATGAAGGCTTTTAAGAGATCTTAAAGGCTGCCCCAGCCATGACAGGTCCAGAGCTCTCTCAAAGGACAGAATGGTTTGGGGAAATAGGCCTGGGATGCCCTCTATGAGTTTATTGCCCAAGGCTGCCTCAACTCTCCACTCCCAACATTGGTGGGTACAGTGCTCCTTGGTCCTCCCAGCTGTGGCTCAAGCAACCCCAAATGTAGCTCAACTAGCTGTGCTGGAAGGTGCAAGCGGCAGCAAGTCTCGACATCATCCATCTGAGTTAAATCTGTGGGCTCACAGACTGCAAGAGCTATAGGAGCATGGCTTCCTTCACCTAACTTTCAAAAAATGTTGTGAACAACCTGGGGGCCCTGGCTGATACTTGATACAGGGCTGAAGCTACTACAGAGAGGCCCTACTGGGACAATGGCAAGTGGAAATGTGGAGAAAGAGCCATAACCACCACAGAGAGCTCCAACTAGGGCAATGCCTATTGGAATCATGGGAGCAAGGCCACTGCAGAGAATCCTTACTAGAATGATGTCTAGTGAAACCATGGGGGCAGAGCCACCTCTGAGACACCAGAACAGTGGAACCACTAGTGTGCAGCTCTAGCCAGGAAAAACCAGACATCTGACTCCAACCCATAAGAACTGACGTGTTGGCTGAGGCCAAGAAAGCCATGGGAGTGGCACTTTTCTAGGCTTTAGGGACCCAACCCCCACACCAGTGTGCCCAAAATGTAGGACATGGAGTCAAAGGAGATTATTATCCAGCTTTAGGACCAAATGTGGTTTTCCCTATTGGGTTTTGTACTTACTGGGGCCTGTTACTCCTTTATTCTTACCTATTTCTCTTTTTTTGGAATGGGAATATCTATCCTATGCCTGTCCCACCACTGCATTTTGAAAATAGAAAACTTGTTTAATTTCACAGGTTTATAGCTGGAAGGAATTCACCTCAAGATAAAATTGTGCTTTGACTCTCACCCATATCCAATCTAGTGAGAATCCGAACTTTGGAATTCTGTTATTGCTAGAAAATTAAAACTTTGGGGCTTTATGGGTGAAATGATTGTATTTTGCATGTATAAATGACATGAGTTTTGGGGGTCAGGGGTTGGATGCTACTATTTGAATGTGTTTCCCAAATTTTATGTGTTGGAAACTTAACCCTCAAATTCACGTGTTGATTGGTTGTTTTTAAGAGGAGGAAGAGAGACCTGAGCTGACACTCATACTCTTGCCCTCTCCTCATATAAGGCCCTCCACCATGTTATAAAGCAGCATGAAGCCCTTACTAGAATGGAAGAAGATGCCAGCATCAAGGTCTTAGGCTTCCTATTTCCCAGAACTGTAAGACATATTTCCTTAAACAATAAATTACCCAGTCTGTGATATTCTGTTATAGAAGTAGAAAATTGACTAAAACAGTGGAAAAAGGTAGGGATAGGGAAAGTTCTAAGAGGGAAGGTCTAGAAATAAAATAGAAATTCAGTGTGGTGAGCACCCACTGTGTGGTGTGAAATAAATGAAGATAAGTAAGACCAGAGCAGTAAGGGATAGCTACAAGATGAAGGCATATAATGGGTTTGGAATTTATTCCAAGGGCAAAGAAAACTGAGGACCATTGAAGTGAGTGGCATGATTGTATTTGTTTTTTGGGGGAAAAATGATCTGGCTAGAAATACAAAGGACACTGATAATCACACTATTATATTGATCTCCTTATATTTTTAAAGAAAATATATACATAAATAAATTGAAAAGTGGATAATAAAATAGCGTTGAGGATATTTTTAGAATAAGTCTCAAAACCCAAAATGAATTATCTCAGATGATTATCATACAACATAAAGAGAATAGTATATGTACAGTGTAACAGAAGGAGATAGATTTTGATGGGAATTCAAAGTTGCACATAGTAGTTGCACAGTATATATTTGGAGTCATTGACATTCATTTTACAACAATTAGGCATTTTGCAAAGGTAGAACTTAGTGCTAGTCCTAGCCTCTTACTTCATAAAGTTTTTATCGGTACGAAAGAAATAATTAAAAAGAACTTCAGAGAAAAAAGTGTATGCTATATATACTTTCTGCACTACCAAAATGGCTTAGAAATCTACAGAGACAAACAGTACTTTGTTAATATCTAAATTGTGAGTAATGTAAATCTTTGAAATCACTAGAAATGTTTGGATGGATGTGAAATCTCAGGATAAAATGGAAGAACTGGATCATTAACTGGGCTGGAAAGTATCCACTACACATTTAAGTGCTAAAATTGAGCAATATATAACACTATTCATTTAGAAGTAAGCATTTAATAAATGTTACAATTCTTCCAAAGTTTATCATTAGGCTAGCCTCATTGACTGGTATTAGTTGAGATTTGAATTTAGCTACAATATGTGAATAGAGCTAATGAAAGAGTTATGGAGTTCATGTTATACTGGCAGGTAGGTGAAAAAGAACAAACACTACTGTTAAGAGGTGGAACTACCATGTCACAATAAGCAAAACAGGATTTCTAGAAGTAACTCATAGATCATTTAGCAGCATATTTTATGTTTACCTTTTAAAAGATAAATGGGTTCAGTGATGATCTGTTTATCAATTATTGACTCAGTTATTTACCAAGTTAAGTAAGTTTTACTGTCCACTTGCTAGGCATCCGATACATAGTTTTAAGTATGAAGGTAAATAATGATCCTACGTTCATGGAGTTTTCAACCTCAGAAGGAAGACCAATGGTAAAAGCATAAATAATAAATGATGTAATCGCAGACAGTTCCAGGAAGAAAATGAAACAGAGAGAAAAGATAGAGATAGAAAGTGGAGAGAAGGGTATGGGGCAGCCATTAGAATACAACACTCAGATCTCCAGATGAGTGAAGTTACTACTTCTTTATGCTATCACCCCATTTGCATCTGGGCCAGACTTTCTAGGGGCCATTTCCATCCAGCAATTGAGCTTTAGAAGGAGTCTAAGATAATGTCATTCTTGAAAGAGGTTTGAAATCTCTGACATACATATTTGGCTCAAGGACCCATGTATGAACATGCCAAAGTTTACTGAGAGTTGCAAAGCGTCTTAAGATACTTTTACCCAATTTTTGTTCCCTCATTTTCTCCTTCATTCACACTTAGAACTACTCCGCTGTTTGACAGTTCTTCAGCTTCTCTGAGCTCCTTCCCCATTTTCTCTCACATGCACTACCCCTGATAAATTCCTTGCCATGTTTTATTCTGTCTTGGCATATGCTCCTTACAGTCCTCAGTCTAACAACACAGGGTCTTTGAGCTAAGGTAGATGCAAGATCTCTCTGAAGAGGTAACAGTTAAACAAAAAGTTAAATGATAAGTAACTCGTGTAAAGGTTCTGGGGAAAAATACTGCAAGAACAGGGAAGAGTTTGTGGAAATGCCCCGAGTAAACATGTTTAAGTCACCAAAAGGAGACCTGTGTGACTGGAGTATAGTGGGAATGGGGGAAAAATTGTATCAGATGAAAGTAGTTCTAAGAAGCTGCAGCATCTTTATTCCTGGTGAGAGGACATACAAAATCTATCTGAAAACAAAATCCTGCCTGAAGTGAGATGCCTGTTCTTATTTATTTTTAGCTTTAGAATTCTAGAATGTGAGAAATGACAAATCTAAACCAGAGGAAAGAGCTGTGACTGACAAACCAGGAGAATAACTGCAGTAAAGGGGCTGTGGTCAAGTTTGTGATTGGAGCTCCCAAAGGCGCTGTAGGGAGTGGCAGGCCACTTCGCATTCATCCTGAGCGTAGCTCATTCAAGAAATTCAAGACCTTAGTAGGGCTGTCCCTCACCATCTACCACAGCCTGTCATTTATCCAGCCTTTGATTAATACCAGGAATTAGAGGCTGGCACAGTCATAAGATGAAGCTATAATTTCGGGGCTATGTACATCACAACTTAGATAAACAAGCAAAGGATATGTTTCCTCCACTACATGTTTTGGATCTTAATTGACTGAGCATCAAATGCATGTGCTGAAGGCTGTCAGGGAAATGAAGTGTGGTGGAGTATGTGTCTACCATTCTATATTTGTGTATACTCAGGTCTTTTCATTTTTGCAGTAGAAGCACATAATCCAAATATTATATTCGACACTTGGTTTCTTTTCTGTAAAATAGTCATGCCAGACACACTTGTCTCACAACAAGTTGTTGGGAAATCTGATGGAGCTTAAGTGGGAGATTAAATCGCAAATGCTTACCATCCCCTTTCTTTTAACTTCAAAAGAAAAATCTGTCTTTCCTCATTCATTTTCTTCCATGGTTTCATCCCATAAAGTGAAGTTTGTCTCTTTCAGTCCCTTTCCTGGTATTAACTCCGGGATTATTTCCTGGCATTATGATGAATTTGGATCAGAGTGGGCTATATTCACCCAGGACGGGGGTAAAATAGTGAAAGGAAAATAAACAAGAATATCTTTGCAAGGATATTGCAGAGGATACTGGAAGGATGACTACTTTCTTTGATCTTCTTTGAGGTCCTCCAGGAAATGTTTTAAATTGCATAATTATCTGTTATTGCTGCACTACATTTCTTTGAATAAAATATTATGTCAAAATTATATTATGTTAATTCAAGTTTATGGGTTACAAATAAAACTACAAAGTAGGTGGAAATTATTTTGATATTATAAGAATGACAGCCATTGCTATGCTGGGGAATTAGTATGTCTGATAGTAAATTTTAGACTTTGGATCAGATAACTTAAGTTCAAATCTTAGCTCTGCCGATTAATCACTGTTGGGACTTCATCTGTCACTTAATCATCAGTTGCCTTATGAAAGAGCAAACAATATTAAATTTGCCTACTTCTGGATGTGTTATAATTATGGAATGATATTTAATATGTGCGTTGCTTTGATGTGAGCTATTCATTCAAACATACACATAAAGCCTTTGAAATATTCTTGCTATTGGCACTTTTCTTAAAGAGTCAAAGAAGGCTTGGAATTTTCTGTGGTATTTCTATGTATTTTGTATTTCCTTCTCTTTGTTATATATTCAAAACATATAAGGTTGATACAAGTGGTCAGTATTTATACAAACACACACACAAATCTATAGCAGCTACTCTTCACATGTATTTTGTTTTGTGGATAGGAGAGGTCTTAATTTTATAAGTAGGAGAGGAGAAGAGCAGCTCAATAAAGGAAGGGGCAGAGAAATTCAAGAAAAAAAAATCATGGAAAGTGATTGAAAGATGGACGTTTCCAGGATTTGAGCTACCTAGAGCACAAACATTAATGCTTAGAATACCAGGAGCTAAGATTGGATGCAGAACTTGGAAAGAAAAGCTCTGTCCTCCAATCCCTGTCTTTCACTTTCTACTCTGCACTCATTGTTATACAGGACCAACATTCTGTCAGCATCACAAGGATTGGTAGGCTTGGAAGAATGTAGGGATGTCACCCTTGGCAAGAACGTTAGCACCCCGTGGTAGAAAATGGTAGCAGAAAGCAAATCTTCCTTTAGTGCAGGTAGGGGAAAAGACAACTCAAGAGGTTGAGCAGGAAAGAAAGAGCACAGAAGGTGAACATAGTGCCTCAGCTACTCTGTGTTTACATGCCAGTCACCTCTTCGAAGACTTGTTTTGAGAATGAGGTTTTAATACTAATACCACTTGGTGATACTTATAAATTCCAAGACTTCAAGGCTACACTGCAAACTAATGTATGTGATAAATGAGGAATAAATAGAGGGAGAAAAAGAGAGAGAGAGAAGGAAAGAAGAAGGCAGGGAAGGAGAGAGGGGGGGGGGAGAGAGAGAGAGAGACAGAGAGAACAACACAACAACTGTAAGGATTTCAACAGTAAGAAATTAAAGAGAGATAATAGCAAACACCCAGAGTTTACTAAGATTTAGTAAATGTTGGGCACTATTTTAAGTTTGTATGTGTGTATGGGTGTGTACATATACAGAAATAAACATATGTAAATTTACATATAGACACACACACATAATCATTTATTCCTGGCCACATCCATGAGGAAGGTAAATTAGTATGCACATAATAGTCTACTTCCAGAAAACTGAGGCTGAGAGGCTAACTTGTCTAAGGTCATATTGCTAGTGAGTAGGGGAGCTGGAATTTTAATCCCAGAAGTCTACCTCTTATGTTCACACTGGTAATCATTACATTCTGCTACCTGGATTCATAAAGAATAGTTTTTAAAAAATAGGCCTTAAAAGATGAGAAATGTAGTGATGCGGGGCCTATCAAACAGAAGAAAAACCATGAGCAGAAGCATGGAGGTGGCAGTGCAGTGCAGGTAATGAAATGGTGGAAGATAATGACAAATTGTTACTTGTAGGCCATGCAGGCTAAGCGGTCTAAAACCATGGGATCTTTCTTTCTCAGCCTGTCATCAAGGCTCAAGGGGTGCCATGTTACTTGGTCATAGGGTAGCAGAAATTGCAATGATGGAAAGTGTAAAACACCCCTACTTTAATTACAAATAATGAGTTTGGGAGCCATGGGGAATTGCAGCAGAAATAGTCACCTATGGCAGATAAATTATATCTTTTCACATTTGAATTTCCCACGTCAGTGGCTCTAGAGAGCCCAGACAATGAGGGTACTTTCCAATGCCTGAGATTTCCTGGGAGACTGAACTTCTGTCTAGCATCAACTTTCCTGTTTGCTGCTCTGAGGAATCCCTGAAATCATTTGTCCTTGATCAGAGGTTGGATCATCCTTCTTCCTCACTCCCTAAACACAGTGCCGAGGACTCTGAAGCAATATGACAACATGTGAGTTGCCAACGTTCCAAATAGTGTCTCTCTCTAGACTTCTTATCCTCACACTTTCTGGGTGGGAAATGTTTCTCCTTTGCAAGGGCAGATGCCAAGGACTCAATTTCTCACTAACTCAGTTAACAAGCACGTATTGACCACTTACTGAGTACGGAATGTCAAATGAATTGTGTTGGAAGATGTAAAATAAATAAAGTAAATGGTACCTGTAAAAGTATAGACACTAATGGGAGTTGAAATCATTACTGGAACAGAAGTAGAATGGTTATAGTTTAACCAGATGCAAATGTAAAACTATTTTTATTTATATTTTATTATAATTCGGCATCATGTCTAACAGTAAGACCAAAGAGAAATGTGAGAAATGGTTATTGAATTCTGTTCTTGAGTTAGTGAGCATCAAACACAGAGCAATCAAAGCCAAGAACCTAATATGATTGGTGGTAAAACCAATGTAGGCTTTATTAGAGCAAGTACGTGTACACTTCCCTGAACTGTGGTGAGAGACAATCATTCCTACATCATCCCTAAGCTTAAGGACTCCTGAGCCTGATGTAAGTCTTCTAAAAAGGAAATAATTTGTTCTACTCTCAATAGATATATAAATTGATAGATAGATAGATAGATAGATAGATAGATAGATAGATAGAGTGATTGATTTTAAAAACTGTGAATATGGGGAGAATTTTAGAAGAAGTAGAAAATGTTTACTGAGGTTTTTGTATAGAATAAAAATGTGTGGAGCAACACAGTATATAAATATGTAAGTAGTTCAAGGGCAGCTTCTTGGAAAGAGTGTTTTGAGCTTCTTCTTGTTAGCAATGACGGATGCACAAGAACACAAAGATAGAAAGACATTCCAGGAAACATTCTAGGACATCTTAGATTCTCCACAGGCTGATTTGGCTTCAAGGCAGGATTAGTAGGTTTAAATATGAACATAATGAAAATTACTATAAAAGATGTGTAATTGGCTTGGGAAGGAAGATCTTGAATGTTTGGATATTTCCCAGTTAGTCATTTTTACAAAACTAGATAGTTATTTAGAAATTAACTGGTTCCAAAGTAATTTAGAATGACAAAGTGAGACTTGTTAATTAATACATATGCCATCTTTCAGGTCTCTTCTGACAGAATGGGAGGGGGTGGGGATAGGGTCAGAGAGTGTGTGTATTAAAAAAAATTGTTTTAAAATAATCACTAAAAATTGGTATTTTTAATGTTGAAACAAAGAAATAAGAACCCAGTTAAAGGAGACATGAGTGAGACAAAAAGGTGAGAGAGCAAAAGTGAAAATGAGGAGAGAAAGAGAAATTTAAAAGAAAATGTAAATAGAAGACAATAGGAAAAGAATAACAGTACAATTGACTATATAAAAATAAGCTTTGAAAAGGACCCTTGTTCCAGAGAGTTTTGAACTCATCTGAACTACCTCATCTAGAGAAGTCAGTGTGGTATAAGATGTTGAAAATGTTAGCAATTAACACATGTATACTCTATTTCTCCTTTCAAACTCACCAATCGAATAATTCATTCCAACTTCTGTTGGGAGAATGAGTCAGAGAAAGAAGTCATGAGGTGGTACTGGTGAAGGTCCCACAAAGAAAAGATCCAAGATCAGGAAAACAGAAACTCTCTGCAATAACTGTCTTGCTAAACCATCCTGACTAAAGGTTGATTGCCTTCACTCACCACTTGCTCTACTGATTTGAGTTGGAAGGAAAGAGGAACCAGAAGCAAACTCTTAGAAGTTCAAACATCATGGACTCAAGTTCAATAAGAAGTTAAAATGAAAGCTGAGCATGAAAAAAATTAATTTTATTACCTTTCCTGTCCTAGAAACATGCTGTGCTTTGTTCTTTTAGGAGTTAGCTGAAGTGCCTTGCAGGAAGCTCATCACAGAGACCGCGAACATAGAATCTACATTCCATGGCATGTGAGGGGATTATTATTGAGCACTAGGCATGGTCCTTGACTCTCCCCACGTTTGTCGAAACAGTTCCTAGGTTTATCTTAGTCAGTTAGCTCTATCCCATCTGTTCTTGTCCACACCATCATTATCACTCCCCTGGATCACTGCAATAGCCACTTAAGTGGTCCTCTTACCTTCAGTATCAACTCCTATCCCCATTCCTACTTCTAATCTTACTTTTTCTGTCGCCAACAGAATCGTCCAAAACACAAATCTGATCATGCCATTTTCTTGCTTTGCTAACCATTGAATAGGTCTCCACCGTTCTCAGACATAGATTAAAATCACTTTATAATTGGCCAGTGTGACCTGGACCCTGCTCAGCAATCCAGTCTTAACTGTAAGAGTTTCCCCTTCTCTTTACAATCTGTGCTCCAGCTTTGTTCAACTTCCTTTATTTCCTTGCACACACAAGGCTTTTTTTCCTCTCTGAGCTTTTGCACACTGCATTCTCTTTTCTTAGAATACACTTTTCCTTCTTCCTCCACCCCTGTCTCCTCTCCTATTAATCTCCGTCATTTATTTCCAGGAGTCTCCCTTGCTCCGGGGCTGGGTTAAGTGTCTCTGTAATGTTTTCACATTTTGCCCTGTCACTTCTTCTCTATTAGTTTTGTCTCTACCTTTTCTGCATGCTCATATCCTTTGGTGAGTTCTCAAGTAACAGACTATGTTTGCTCTATTCATCATCATTTGTCAGAATTTAGTGGTGTCCAGTGCAAAATAAGAAATTAACATGTATACATGGATTTGAAATACTTCAACGAGGCATTTAAAAAAATCCTCTAGCTCAGTGTTCTGTAGATAAGCAAGGATTTTGTGTCCAGATTAATAGCTAGTTGTGTTGATATTCCTGAAGAAGAAAGTAATGTATTCCTAAATGGCAAGGATTATTGTGAGTGGTGTTGACTTTAAACATGTCCTGAATGTGGGATATTGTTATTTCTTAGAGTTCACGAGTTGTGGTTTATGGCACCGAGAAAATCTCATGTTACTTGTAGGGGAGAGATAGAGTACTTATACAAAAATATAAAAACAAATTCTACTTGATCCATTTATCTTATTACCATGAGAATCCATCAGCATAAACAGAAAAATGAGGGGGAGGGCTTTGACTTTCTAGTCACTCAGACCTGCATTCAAACCCCATCCTTGAACAACCTGAGCTGTGTTGTTAAAACTTGCTTAGCCTCAGTTTTCTCATATGTAGAAGGTAATAAAAACTTACTCAAAGATTTAGAAAAAAAAAAAATACATCTGTATCATGTAAAACAACATTTGGCATACAGCAGTTTTAAAGTGAATACATGTTTTAGATGGGGCTGAACTAAAGTGAAGAAATATAGCTTGCCCTTTCATTTAACACATTCTATTAAGTCCACATTTTGTGACAGGCACTGAACTAGACTGGAATACAAAAATAACAGTGTAACTCCACCCTTAGGAGGCACAGCATACAGCAATGACAGAGATGTTGACCTGATAACATGAAGTACTGCGCACCATAATGTGCCATAATGTGGAAAGTGCATTGAAAAAGTGATTAGAAAGCTCAGTAATGGAAAACGTTGTCAGGGATATGAGGATAGGAAACCACCACCATACACCACTGATTGTAGAATAGAGGTACAGGCATTCTGGAGGGCATTCCAACTATGCCTAGTCAGATTAAGTGTAGAAAAATCCCATTCCACAAATCTTCCCTGAGGTCAGGAGTTCGAGACTAGCCTGGCCAACATGGTGAAACCCGGTATCCACTAAAAATACATAAATTAGCCGGACACAGTGGTGCACGCCTGTAGTCCCAGCTATTCGGGAGGCTGAGGCTGGAGAATCGCTTGAATTCAAGAGGTGGAGGTTTCAGTGGGCTGAGATTGTGTCACTGCACTCCAGCCTGGGTGACAGGGCGAGAGTCCATCTCAACAAAAAAAAAAGAAAAGAAAGAATTTTCATGGATGTACACAAAGGGATGAGTAGAAGGTGTTCATTGTAGGGTTGGTTGCAAGGAGTGTGGAACCACCTCCTTGGAAAACAAAGCAAGTTAAAATGTGTCAGCTGTTCAATGGAGAACCAAACGGTCAGGAGACACTATATACTAGATGTGCACATAGGAACATGGATGGGTCCAGAAAACAGGACAAATTGAATGAGAATCATAATGTTTTCATTTATACAGATTAAAAATATGTTAACTACAAAATAACAACATACATTCAAAAACTCATATAAAGAAAAGCAGATATGGTTTAGCTGTGTCCCCACCCAAAACTTATCTCGAATTTTAGCTGCCCTAATTCCCATGTGTCATAGGAAGGACCCACTAGGAGGTAATTGAATCATGGGGGTGGGTTTTTCCCCATGTTGTTCTTGTGATAGTAAATGAGTCTCATAAGACCTGATGGTTTTATAAAGGGGAGTTACTGTACACAAGTTCTCTTGCCTGCTGCTATGTAAGATGTGACTTTACTCCTCATTCCCCTTCCACCATGATTGTGAGACCTCCCCAGCCATGTGGAACTGGGGGTCAATTAAACCTCTTTCCTTTAAAAATTACCCAGTCTCAGGTATGTCTTTATTAGCAGCATGAGAACAGACTAATACAAAAGGATACTCATTAAACACATTAGAAGTATTGCCTGTGATGTGGAGAGGGAAATTGGGACACATGGGAATAAAATAAATAACATAGAATCATATTGTGTCTCGAATTGGTTCCTTCTGGTGGGCTCTTAGTCTCGCTGACTTCAAGAATGAAGCCACAGACCCTCGCGGTGAGTGTTACAGTTTTTAAAGATGGTGTGTCTGGAGTTTGTCCCTTGTGATGTCCAGATGTGTCTGGAGTTTCTGCCTTCTGGTGGGTTCATGGTCTTGTTGACTTCAGGAGTCAAGTCACAGACCTTCGCAGTTAGTGTGACAGCTCTTAAAGGTGACACATCTGGAGTTGTTTCTTCCTCCCAGTGGGTTCGTGGTCTCTCTGACTTCACGAGTGAAGCCACAGACCTTCCCAGTGAGTGTTACAGCTCATAAAGGTAGTGCAGACCCAAAGAGTGAGCAGCAGCAAGATTTATTGCAAAGAGAAAAAAAACCAAGCCGACCAGGGCAGGTTGCTGCTTCTGGCTTGGGTGGCCAGCTTTTATTCCCTTACTGGCCCCACCCGTGTCCTGCTGATTGGTCCATTTTACAGAGCGCTGATTGGTCCATTTTACAGAGTTCTGATTGGTCCATTTTTACAGGGTGCTGATTGGTGCATTTACAAACCTTTAGCCCAACACAGAGCGGTGTCCCGTGCGTTTTTACAAAGTGCTGACTGGTGCATTTACAAATCTTTAGCTAGACAGAAAAGTTCTCCCAGTCCCCACCTGACCCAGAAGCCCAGCTGGCTTCACTTCTCAATATCTTTGTGAGGATGGATCATAAACATTAGTCATGAACTGAGGGGTATGAATTAGCCAACCCTATCCACTGAGGAGAGGAAAAGTGATAAGGAAAACACAATTTGTCTTAGGGTGAAGGGAAAAAAAAATCCATGGACTAGCATTCATTCATTTAACTTTTTTTTTTTTGTACTGAGGATGAGCCTAGTATAATTTGCTAGGAAAAAAACAAAGAACAAAATAGGCCAAATTCTTAAATCTAATAAAGCTTAGAAGTTATTAGTGCGAAGGCAGCCTAGGAAAAAATATACAAATTAGTATACACTATGATTTCAGATGGCAGAAATGTTATGAAGAAAGGTAAACCAGTGTGGAATTAGTGAATATGTGGAAGAACAGGGAACATTCAAAATAAGAAGACCAGAGAAGTCCTATCTTGAAAGCATAATATTTGAGCATAGATGTGAATAACGTCAAGTAGAGATCTAACCAAAAGTCCAGGTTGGAGAATAAGTAGAAGACCGTTGAAGCAACAATGGATGAGTAATGAGTGAGCTCGTGGTCTCCAAATAGCAGGAATAACCACATGGTTGACATGAATGAACAAGAAGCACAGAGAAGAGGAGGTGAAAGGGAAGGCATGAGGCAAACCACATAGAGTCTTAGAGGGCAAATAAGGGATATGGATATTATTCTGAGTATATGAGAAGCCAGTCGTAGATCTGAGCTGGACAGTGACATGATTTGAAGTCTTTTGTTCCTCTACTCTTATTTTAGGGTCCAGGTGAACATGTGTAGACTTGTTACATGGGTAAATTGTGTTTGACTTATTTTTCAAAAAATGTTCTCTTAGGCTATGTTGGGGACCTTCCTTGGAGGGCAGGGTCAAGAGTAGAAGTAGAAAAATCAGGCTGAAGACTATTTCAACGTTCCATGTAGGAGATGATGTTCAGTTGGCCTAGGTGTAATCAGGCCTTCAGTGGAATATTTGCTTTGTTTCAGCAGACAAGTTCAGGAAAGGATGTTTTGAGATGAAGAGCATCATTAAACTTAGCTTAGAGATACGAGCTCTCCAGAGGTGATTTAGAGCATAGGGTAAATGAAAGAGGGTGGAAACACAGATGCAAGACAGGCTGAGGTCGGATTAAGAAGGGCTGACTGGACAGACTAAGGAGCTTGGACTCTTTCTTGCAGAAAACCGGGCCATCAGGGGAATGGCCTGATGTAACCTTGGCTTTTATGAGATAATTCTGGAAGCCTTGTAAATGATGATTTGGAAGAGGCAGAAGGCAAGAGGTGAGCAAAACTTAGACTAAAATTATAGCAGTTTGCAAGGATAAGAAAAGAAATGTTCATGTAATTGAGTATCTAAGGTACTTAAATGTTCTGCATAATGGATATAATTATACCTACTGCATTGGTTTCTTATACTGTTAAATGAATTAGTGCTTGAAAACTGCTTAGAATAGAATCCGCCACATGTTAACCCCTTGATAAACATTAGCTACTATTCATATGTTATAAATACTGATGATTTTATTTCTATGTACTAGTCTATGGACTAGTATTATTTCTAAGGACGAGGCTTAAAGAATATGTGTATATTTTAATTATTTTATTTTATTTTATTTTATTTTATTTTATTTTATTTTTGAGAAGGAGTCACTCTGTCACCCAGGCTGGAGTGCAGCGGCGTGATCTCACCTCACTGCAGCCTTCTCTCCCAGGGGTTCAAGAGAGTCTCCTGCCTCAGCTTCTCAGGCAGCTGGGACTACAAGTTTGTGCCACTACACCTGGCTAATTTTTTTTTTTTTTTTTTTTTTTTTGTATTTTTAGTAGAGATGAGTGTTTCATCAGGCTGGTCTCGAACTTCCAACCTCAGGTGATCTGCCTGTCTCAGACTCCCAAAGTCCTGAGATTACAGGCATGAGCCACTGCGCCTGACCTAGGCCTGAAGAACATAAAAATGACCATCATCTGGTTGGGGCATTCATTATTAAAGGAGTTTGTGTTCCAAATAATGGTAAGTCACAGGAGACCTAAATGCTATGATGGTGGTATGTACATGTGCATGGTTCTTTAGACGAGGGGGATATGGAGAGGAGAAAATTATTTAAAATAAAAATATTGTAGAATTTTGAGGGGGAAGCCAGGCACGATGGCTCACACCTGTAATCCCAGCACTTTGGGAGGCCAAGACGGATGAATCACCTGATGTCAGGAACTCAAGACCAGCCTGGCCAACATGGCAAAACCCCATCTCTACTAAAAATTTAAAAAAATTAGCTGGGCATGGTGGTGGGCACCTGTGATCCCAGCTACTTGAGAGGCTGAGGCAGGAGAATCGCTGGAACCTGGGGGACAGAGGCTGTGTTGATCCCAGATTATGTAACTGCACCCCAGCCTTGGTGAGAAGCAAGACTCCAAGAAAGAAAGGAAGGAAAGAGGGAAGGGAGGGAGATAGGGGGAAGAAGGAAAGAAGGAAGGAAAGAAGGAAGGAAGGAAGAAAGGAAGGAAGGGAGGGAGGGAGGGAGGGAGGGAACTGATATTTGAGTCCTGGTTGAACTCCATCTGGGCTTTGTGATTTTGGGCAACTTCCCTTCTCCAAACTTCAGCTTCCTCATCTTTAAAATAATATTGAAAATCCTGACACTTGCATGATGAAAAATTAAGACAATGTAGGTGAAGTGCATAGCATAATGGCTGTTGCACCTTAAGAAGACAACTGATATTGCTATTATATTTTACTTTTCATGATTCCATCAACTCTTATGAGGAGTATTACCAGCTTCCATGAGGAGTATTTCCAGCTTCCACACGCTTATTTTACATGTTTTGAATCTTTAAATGTTTTAAATCTTCCTTTAAATGTTGTCTTTTACCCTACGTGAAGGGAAAATTCTGTCCTGACATTTACATTTTGTTTCCTTGGTTTTTCCTGCTTTCACCTCAACATTAAGGAAATCTCCCTTTCAAATTAAAAAGAGATAAATCTCTTTTTAATTTGCAAATTAAACATTTTTAAGGATAGTTGCCCGCTGTCACCTTAGAAGTGTGGCATTTTGATGTTATTTGCACAGACTTCCAGAATGGAAGATACTCTGTAGAGTTAGCACAACATACAGTGCTCATGTGGCAATGAATCAGTGTCAGTATCCCAACCTGCTAATGAGTAAGAGCATCCCAGCCATATGTTGGGATGTTCAGAAATGTATGCAGGTGTTTATGAGCAACAGGTGGTGAAATGGAAGTTTGCTTTAAGGAAAGAAAATCTGTTTCCCTAGTCTTTCCTATTCACCCATCTGTCTTTCCATGTTAAGATCAACTGAGTCAGAGCACTTAGGAACAAAGGGACTTTAACATATGACTATTAATGGGATGTTCAGAACTATAGATACGGAGTGTTGGAAGGAACTTTCGAATATGTTGTTTAACTCCTACATATTGTTGTTCAGTGTAATCATAAGCAATTTCTGTAGTAAAAACTTAATATCTTCTGACATTTCCTATCCCATTTGGGGGTAGCTATGACTACTCAAAATTTGTATTTATTAATTTTTATTTTCTTAATGAACTAATCTTGAGATGTGTCTCTCTGTAGCTTATACCTATTTGGTAAGACCTCAGTTGTAGCCCGCTTTTATCTTTGCCTCTCCAATGTTTTAAAATACTGGGCACAATGTTCTTTGTCTTATCTTACATTTCTGGCTTGGCTTCTTTTATTCAATCATCTTGTCATTCTCCTTTGAGATTATCACTTGCTGTTGGGTTTGGGCACTTATTATGGACACAGAACTAACCGATTCTCAGGTGCTTCTCATTTACTTCTTTTGGTTAACCTGAATAAAGAAGGAAGTAAGGGCAGAAGTAGATTCAGCAACCTAAATTCACACTAGTAAGCAGCATACAAGGGATTCCAATCCAGGTCTCCTTAACACCAGAGTATGCATAGCTGACAAATATACTATCCTGCCTTCTAATGCTTCCTTTAACTGAGCCTCCTGTGCAAGCTCAAAACAGAATTCCTGCATCAGTGATACTACTAATCTTACTATTATTACTAATAAGAATAATTGAGATTAGCTTCTTGACTCTGTTAACTATTTTTAATCTTCATAACAACTTTGATGTAGGTTCTCATTTTACAGATGAGGAAATCTAGACCCAGTAATATTAAGTAATTACCTCAAAGTCATGTAGCTAGGAAGCAGCAGATATAAAATTCAAATCTTGAAAGTCCACTTCAAGAGTCTACACTCTGAAGCATTATGCTGTAATTCTAACTTCCCAAATCTTGATGTTTTACCTCTTAACACAGTCTGAGTTAACATGCATTTGTATCAGTAGTAGCTCACTCTTGATGGATGTTGAGCTATCAGTGACAGTTTGTCTCTCTGTGTGTATTAGTATGTGTGTGTGTTTTGTTTTAGAAGAAAATGTCTTACGCCGTAAAGCCTTGTCTTCCTCATACTGGAATTCTTCCATGTAGTTTGGTTTTTGCAGGCCAACCATTTATCCTTATTAAAGGCTGCATTTAGGGATTCAGCCCATTGACTCAGTCTGACGAGACTTGCTTTGCTCCCTTGTTCATCATTTCCTACCCACTTTCCAAACTTTGTGTTAATTACAAAAAAAAATTGATAAACACGTCTTCTAGCCTTGATTTAAGTCATTAACATATTCTGCACAAGATAGAACTTAGACGTTGAGAGGGAAGTATCCTTAAATTTCTGGGAGATGCTTCATTCTTTGAGCATTTGACGAATATTTATTAAGTAAATTTTATGCCAGACAGTCATCATATTAGCCATGGTAAATACAACTTTTAGCCAAAATAAACTATATTTCATCATGGCATTTTCAACTTACAACTAGGAGAAATTTGTTAGTCGGATAATGATACAAATTAATGTTAAGTGTCCTGAAAGGGCTGTACAGAGTAAAAATGTTCCTCTGAAGAAGTATTGATTGCACTGAGATCTGAACAATGACTAACTAGGTAAGAAAAGGTAGGAAAGGCTGATATTCCACTTAAATTTACTATGGCTATAGGTAGTTTTACATTGGTTGAACTATTATCTTAATAGAATGTGAAACTAATGAATACAAAGTATTAATGCTAGAATAAACCTTAATGATATTCTAGTTCATAGTTAGCATAACTTAATGCTTTGTGAGATGCAGGAATATGTCATAAGTTAATAGTCTCCTGAATTTTACATGTTCTCTGAAACTAGACAATTTGGAAAATCTGAAGCTAATCGATTTAAACTAGTTTTCCTTCTTTCCTTCCTTCCTTCCTTCCTTCCTTCCTTCCTTCCTTCCTTCCTTCTTTCCTTTTTTTCTTTCCTTCTTTCTTTCTTTTTTGACAGGGTTTCATTCTTCGCCCATGCTGGAGTACAGTGGCATGATCTCAGCTCACTGTAACCTCCACCTTCCTGTTTCAAGCTACTCTCCTGCCTCAGCCTCCCAAGTACCTGGGATTACAGGCGCCAGCTACCACTGCCCGGCTAATTTTTGTATTTTTTTTTAGTAGAGACGGGGTTTTCACCATGTTGGCCAGGCTGGTGTCGAACTCCTGACCTCGTGATCCGCCCACCTCGGCCTCCCAAAGTGCTGGGATTACAGGCGTGAGCCACTGTGCTCGACCTATTTAAACTAGTTTCTTAAGAACTTTTCAGATTCTTGATTACATCTAAACATATTGTGAAACTCTTAGAGTTCTAGATAAAATGCAGTGTTTCCCAAACTTATTTGAATAGTATTCCTTTCTTCTGTGCCACATCTCTTAAATTTTTCATTTCCAGTGTATAGCCTGGGAAACACTGATTAAGTTTAACCCAACTCCTCAACCCCCAATGCTTAAAAAACTTTTCTATCAAATTATTATCAAGTCCTATCTTGAACAGCCTCAATAAATGAGAAATACACCCAAATTTCTTCAAATAAATGAAATACTTAAAAAAAAAAGACTTTGCCTAATTATCTTAGTCTTGTGAATTTAACTCAGTTGCCTTTGCTAGCTCTCAGAAGCATCAAAACAGTAATTGTATTTTGTGATTCTCAGGAGAAGAGCTGTATATTACAAAGGTGAACACTAGATTGGAAAAGACGCTTGGAGCCTGGATTAGTCCTATTTTATTTTTATAAGAAAGCCACTTGATGCTGTACAAGAGCCATTTTCTAAACTTCATTAATAAATAAAAATAAAGAGCCTGAATATTAATAAATGATGAAAGTGTCTCCCTTGGTAATTTTTGTAAGTATCTAAAAATAGCTTCAGTCTTCGTCTACAAATGTAATGCAGTTGGAAGAGCCACTGAGAATGTCATTACATTGCATGTTTGTCAGTAGAAGTGGGGAGACTGAAGGAAACTCCGTTGCTTGAGACATAAGACATCTTTGTGCAGATCATTCACTCAATGCAGGTTATTCACAGTATTTTTCTTGATTACTATAGATTGTGCAATGTCACAATGGGGCAAAATTTATAGACCAAAGTGCAAAAGAATCAGATGGCCTTCTGGAGTGGAGCTGATCATTTTAATATGCTAATATATCATCACCATTTTGAGGCTATGCTTCTCTTATTACTCATATATCACATTAAATTGTTTACATGTCCTTCTCACTACTAGCCTGCAAGATTTTTTTTTTTTTTTCAGGTTAGAGCTGTATCTGGCTTAACTTACTTTCCCTAGTGCTTAGCATAGCTCCTGATATAAATTATGAAATAAAGATTCAAGCATTATTTATTAATTTTTCATTGTAACAAATGTCAGATTCCAAGAACTGCATCTCTAAGACCCAACAGAATTGCATTCATGAAAATCCAATCATGAAAGTTTATACAAAATCACCCTTCTTGGTGTTACAAGCTTGATGGTAGATTGAAATCAGCCCTTGCAGGAGTGTTTACACCAAGGAGATTGGTAAGCACTACAAATCACTACCCTCTCCACTCCAGCTGTTAAACATTTATTAGCACAACATGTCCTGTGCCTCACAGAGTTTCTCTGCAGTTCTCTTTCCTTTTCTCTTTCAGTCTCCAGTGCAAGCAGTCAGAGGATTTAGGGGGCTTAGAGTTTGTTCCTTTTTAACCTTGGCTGATTCTGTGTTCGACCTTGAAAAAATTCTCCCTGATTTTGCTTTTATTCTACAACATTCACCTCTCTCTCTCTCTGTTTCCTTCTCTTTCTCTTTCTCTGCCTCTCTCACTCTCTCAAACTCAATGACAGCAAAGTTCATTCAGACATTGGTTTTAAAGGAAGAAAATCCATTTTGGTTTTCTAATTAAGGAGCATAGCAAAAGAAAAAATATGCATTTCAGAATTGGAGTTGAAATCCTTGCTCCACCTTTTATCTGTGTCCTTGAAGGAGTTACTTAACATTACTAATCCTCTGTTCTGTAATCTGTAAAAGAGACAATAAAACCAATCACATAAGTTTGCTGTGAGGATTATATGAGATCATGTATCTAAAATGTCTAACAGAGGGCCTGGTACAGAATAGGTAGACAGTAAGTTTAGCTCTCTTATTATGCCATGTTTTTCTTTTAGGATTAGAAATGGACCTTTACTCTGACAGCAGCACATCTGTGTTTAAAAAATAATTGGAGAAGAAGGACCTGAAAAAGATGCCAGGCTTTGTTACTTAAGTGTTGCATGATCTGGGCAGAACTCTTGTAATCTCAGTGTTCCCACTTGTGAGAGAGGATAATGATACCTCACTTACCTCCCTCACAGTACAGTTGAGAGAATTAAATGAGACAATACATACAGAAAAAACTTTGAAAACAAATACAGGTATGTGTATTAAGAGGTGACTTAAAAATCCATGTATCCTGAACAAAAATTTCCACTTTTTTCAAAATGGAAAAAAATTATTAGAAAAAGAATTTGTATAGAATTTGCATAAAACAAATCATTGCAATGATGTTACTGATAAGAAAATTGAAAATAAGCTAGATATTCAATGAGAAAAAATTATTAAGTAGATTCAAATACATCCATATAGTGGAATGGTCTGCAGACATTAAAGTCATTTTATAATAAATCTAAAAGAATGTATACCACATTGTTAAAAGATGTCAACACTGGGAGATAGAATTGTTGGTGTTTTATTGATTTTGCTCCTTTAAATATTCCAATTACTTTTTAACTGATATTCATAACAGAGAAGTATTATTACTAATGTATAATAATAATATTAATATATGTTTTAGAACAGTATTTATCATCCTTCCCCCCCCCCCCCCAGACAGGTCTTAGTCTGTTGCACAGGCTGGAGTGCAATGGCATGGTCTTGGCTCACTACAACCTCTACCTCCCAGGTTCAAGAGATCCTCCTGTCTCAGTCTCCCAAGTAGCTGGGATTACAGGCGTGAGCCATCACTTACAGCTAATTTTTTTGTATTTTTTGTAGAGACGAGGTTTAGCCATGTTGGCCAGGCTGGTCTTGAACTCCCAACCTCAGGTGATCCACCCACCTCAGCCTCCCAAAGTGCTGGGATTACATGCATCAGTCACCATGTCCAGCCTATGTTACACTTATAATTAGAGGAGAAGCACTAAAATACATCAATGAAATATGAGGAACCAATATTTACATATTAGCATCATTTTTATTCAATTCACAATATTTACTATTCAAATGAAGATACTTTTCTGATTACTAGGAGAACAGCTGATTTTCTTTTCTTTTTTTTTTTTATTATACTTTAAGTTCTAGGGTACATGTGCATAACGTGCAGGTTTGTTACATATGTATACATGTGCCATGTTGGTGTGCTGCACCCATCAACTCGTCAGCACCCATCAATTCATCATTTATATCAGGTATAACTCCCCAATGCAATCTCTCCCCCCTCCCCCCTCCCCATGATAGGCCCCATTGTGTGATGTTCCCCTTCCCGAGTCCAAGTGAACTCATTGTTCAGTTCCCACCTATGAGTGAGAACATGCGGTGTTTGGTTTTCTCTTCTTGTGATAGTTTGCTAAGAATGATGGTTTCCAGCTGCATCCATGTCCCTACAAAGGATGCAAACTCATCCTTTTTTATGGCTGCATAGTATTCCATGGTGTATATGTGCCACATTTTCTTAATCCAGTCTGTCACTGATGGACATTTGGGTTGATTCCAAGTCTTTGCTATTGTGAATGGTGCCGCAATAAACATATGTGTGCATGTGTCTTTGTAGTAGAATAATTTATAATCCTTTGGGTATATACCCAGTAGTGGGATGGCTGGGTCATATGGTACATCTAGTTCTAGATCCTTGAGGAATTGTCATACTCTTTTCCATAATGGTTGAACTAGTTTACAATCCCACCAACAGTGTAAAAGTGTTCCTATTTCTCCACATCCTCTCCAACACCTGTTGTTTCCTGATTTTTTAATGATTGCCATTCTAACTGGTGTGAGATGGTATCTCATTGTGGTTTTGATTTGCATTTCTCTGATGGCGAGTGATGATGAGCATTTTTTCATGTGTCTGTTGGCTGTATGAGTGTCTTCTTTTGAGAAATGTCTGTTCATATCCTTTCACCACTTTTTGATGGGGTTGTTTGTTTTTTTTCTTGTATATTTGTTTGAGTTCTTTGTAGATTCTGGAAATGAGCCCTTTGTCAGATGAGTAGATTGCAAAACTTTTCTCCCATTCTGTAGGTTGCCTGTTCACTCTGATGGTAGTTTCTTTTGCTGTGCAGAAGCTCTTTAGTTTAATTAGATCCCATTTGTCAATTTTGGCTTTTGCTGCCATTGCTTTTGGTGTTTAAGGATACTCTGAAAATAATATCAGTTGATTTTCAGAGTTTCATAGATGTAAGACCTTACCTCATACGTGTTAGTGTTTATCTTTTTTTTTCTTTTTTCTTTTTTTTTTTTTTTTTTTATTGAGATGGAATTTTGCTCTTGTTGCCCAGGCTAGAGAGCAATGGTGAGATCTCGGCTCACCACAACCTCCGCCTCCCAGGTTTAAGCGATTCTCCTGCCTCAGACTTCCCAAGTAGCTGGGATTATAGGCATGTCCCACCAAGCAAGCCTGGCTAATTTTGTATTTTTAGTAGAGGTGGGGTTTCTCCATGTGGATCAGGCTGGTCTCGAACTCCCAACCTCAGATGATCCACCCATCTTGGCCTCCCAAAGTGCTGGGATTACAGACATAAGCCACCGCGCCCAGCCTATCTTTCTTTTTATATTAATTGGGGGAGGAATATCAAAGTAAGAAATAGGATTTTCCAGATCCAATTAGTTCTTGTTTCCCAATTTGAGAAAGAAAGTCTCTTCATTTGGGCACTGCTATTTTTATACATTAAATGCAATGGTTAAGATATTGAATCCATGATGATGGAGTGGGATGTGTGGGTTAGCTGAAGTGTGGAACTTATAAGGCCACTGAAAGGAAGGATTTGGTTTATGCTTCTCAAATATGTGCATTCAGTATACTGCTCTTTTCTCTGTCAAAGTCTCCAATCCAAATTGAATAGGCCTCAGAATCTTTGTCTCCACCAAGCAACGCTCTTTCCTTGGCCACATTTTATTTTTTTTAAAAGACAGAATTTCGCTCCTGTTGCTTAGACTAGAGTGCAATGGTGCGATCTCTGCTCACTACAACTTTCGCTTCCCAAGTTCAGGTGATTCTCCCGCCTCAGCCTCCTGAGTAGCTGGGATTATAGGCACCCGCCACTATGCCCAGCTAATTTTTTTGTATTTTTTGCAGAGACAGAGTTTCACCATGTTGGCCAGGCTGGTCTTGAACTCCTGACCTCAAATGATCCTCCCACACTGCTGGGATTATAGGCATGAGCCACTGTGCCCAGCCCTTTGCCAAATTTTATTGATCGAATTATGGATACATGTTCTGAGGTTGGCAGGTGAAATTCTCAAGGCACGGTTTCTATGCATCTCAGAAATGTAGTCACAGTATTGGCAGAGCTCGAAAAGAAGATCCAAGAGCTAAGGTTGCTGAGGCTCTGGGGTCTGCCCTGACTCCTAAGATTGAAGATTGTTCCATCCTGTTTTCCATGCTCTGAACTACCCCATTTTCCTTCTAATAAATTAGTCTCCTTTGAATCTAATAGACTAGGCAATCAGCTTCTGTTGCTTACAACAAAAAGAATGTTAATTAATAAAGTATGTGCCTATTTTTTTAAAAAGAGCCATTAGTTGGATAAACAGTGTGTGATTACTCAATATTAACTATGTCATTGATAATGGTCGTGGACACACTTATCCCAAATCTGCTTCTAGGAACCAATATGGCAAAAGAGAATGAACTTATACGAAAGCTGAAGGCATAATACCCAAAGCTGCTGAGAGACAATTGCTGGAATGGGATTTATGTCATAAAATAGGGACCAACCTACATTAAGTGTGAAGTATAAATTGAAAGTGGGAATGTAAGACAATGGGCAAATTTGGTGGCTAGTAAGAGGCATAGATCAGTGCCTGTAGTTTTGTGATTCTAGCTGATCTGGTAAGAAAAATGATGTTCCATTGGGTGAGCAGTATATATAAAAGGGAGAACAAATCTTTTTAAAGAAGCCTTGAAGCGTGAAACATTGTTTCTTTAGTGTAAAAGAAATGTTAGTTAACACTGTTATAATGTTTCCATGTCCTGCACAGATGTTATTAGTATGCTTAATCTAATGTCTATACCAGTGATCTTCACTTCTGATTTTTGACTAGGCCATGACATCTTCAATTATCTCAAGACACACTGAAAATTTATCAAAGATTCTTGAAACAGAATTAAATGTCATACCTGCTAATTATAAAAATAAATACAAGTAAGACATAGTTTATGTCATTGAATTAAACTGATGGCTTTTAAATGCTGCTTGTTCATGGAGGTTTGGAACTGCTGATTTGGGAACTGCAGGATAAGGCAAATATATCAAAAGATGCAGGCAGAGAAAGCTGTGCTTGTGATGGGGAGAGATTGAGAGCTGGTGACAAAAACTGTTGAGTGGAGAACACCTTGCCACTTATTATAGTTAAGATAGCTTGCTTTGCCTTGGGCTCTTTATTTTAATGTAGATGTCTGAGGGTGAGCGGGTGATTGAGGGAAATGGAGAGAGGTTATGTGTCTTCACAGGGCAAGATAGCAATTGAGTGACTACCAAACCCATCCCCTGTGATGTTAATATAGGCACTCATTGTTCCACCCTCTTTTCCAGTAATGGTAAACAACATTTGTCACTTGCAATAGACTACTTTTCACTTCCAAACTGATGGCGAGCTGGCATTTGTATTTCAAGTACCAAAGCTTAGGCTGCAGAAGCAAAAAGCCCAGAAAAGATGTATGTGGTGGGTGGAGAGAGAGGAGAGGACAAGGTTCGCATGTGCAATTCAGCGAATCGTTCATAAGTCTGGCCTCCATGACAGGAGATGGCCTAATGCCTCATTAATTCCCACAGAGATGACGATGATGTATCACCCCCTTTCAATCTGAAACTAAGTAATGCATTCAGAAAAAAAAAACTAATTTGCACACATTTAATGCGTTCATTAAGCTATTAGTCTTTCAACAAGAGATTTAATAACAAATTAACATTTCTTTTAAATAAAAAAAAATCATACCCTCAACAGCCCCCAGTTGATACAATTATTTTGTGTTTTGACTGCAGTGGATTACAAGAGAAAACACTTGGTACTAGAGTGCGTGTGAAAAAGACCATGTTGGGTCCTTCTCATTTATTACATAATTAGTCACCGTAGGGCATTGTTTTCCTAGAATAACAAGTGTTTCCGTGGAACAA
Organism: Piliocolobus tephrosceles; assembly: GCF_002776525.5. Classification (NCBI taxonomy): domain Eukaryota; kingdom Metazoa; phylum Chordata; class Mammalia; order Primates; family Cercopithecidae; genus Piliocolobus; species Piliocolobus tephrosceles. The sequence continues at coordinate 20,309,768 of NC_045447.1, read as the reverse complement.
AAGGACTCTTGGAAGTAGATGTGAGAAAGTCAAAGACAAAAACTAAAAGTTCAAAATGGGTAATTTTGTGATTTGGATCATGATAAACTGAAAAAAAAAATGTTTATTTTAATCATAAGGTTTGTGAAATAAGGAAAATTGATTCTGGTGAAATATCAGTATTTACCTAACAGTCATTTAGTTCCTTTTATATGTTGAGCATCGGGCTAGATGATGTCAGAGATTAAATATAAAGACAAACAAAAAGATGTGTTCTTTGTCTCAACAAGTTTTCCTTGAATATCTACTATGTGATATGTGCCTTGCTGAGCAAGATGAATAAATCATAGCCTGTTTTCTTGAGGAAGTTACAGATGACTGTGGAAGATGTGAGCAAAAAACCCATACACAATTTACAAAATCTTAAAATATAAGAATAGACAAAGTGCTTTGAAAACAAAGATAAAGGAGGCTCTAACTCAAATGAGAGATTTGGAGCAAGCTTTCTGTGTGGAGTGAAGTTTAAGCTGGGAATGCGGCTTAAGTTTAAGATGGGAATACATTAGACAGGCAGATGTAAGTGGAAAGTACACTCTACATTTAGTGACAGCATGAGAAAATGTACAAAGGAAAACTGCAATGCATAATAAAAACAAACAAATACTTGGATTTGGCTTCTGTCTCATTCAGTTCAGGCTGTTATAACAGAATACCATAGACTGGGTGGCTTCAACAACAAGCATTTATTTCTCAAAGTTCAAGAGACTAGGAATTTCAAGATGAAGGTGCTGGCAGATTTGGTGCCTGGTGAGGGTCCTCTTTTTGATTTCCAGACAGCCATCTGCTCCTTGTGCCCTCACATAGCAGAAAGAGAGCGACAGAGCTCTCTGGGATCTTTATTATAAGGGTGCTATTACCTTTAACGGGTTTCACCCTCATGATCTCGCAGAGGTCCCGCCTCCTAACACTATCACATCGAGGGATAAGACCGTGAAATGTGGAGGGACACATTTTATCTGTAACAGCCATTCTGTTGGACATTAACCACTTTCTTTTTTCCATGGATTCCAAAGCATTTTATTATGTGAGTTTGAATTTAGTTCTTTTCTATAGAAGCAGAGAAGACTTAGAGAATACACATATTGATTAGGATCCACAAATAAATTCATATGGTATCTTCAAAATGGGCTTTACCAAGCAATATAGCTAAAGTATTATGTTCCTTTTGAGAATACAATCTTTTTTCACTTTCTGTAGTTAACTATCTCAGGGTGATACAAATTCCAATATATTCTATTAAATAAATGCAGGAATTTTATAGCAGTCTAAATAGGTATAGCTCAAGGACATAGCCTCATATTCTTCTACACTTACCCTCACCAAATTTCCTATTTGCTTGCATCATCCATAGCACATTATGTACATTATTAGTCATAGGCAATCAAGTTGCATGCATTCCCTCCCTTAAGTATGTGCCTTCAAAATAAACCTGATACAACACAGGTTGTATACACACACACACACACACACACACATACATATATATATATGATATATGATGCATATATATATATTAGAAATGGGATCTTGCTCTGTCACCCAGGCTGGAGTTAACTGATGCAATCATATTTCACTGTAGCCTGGAACTCCTAGGCCACAAGGAAACTCAAGGGATCCTCCTGCCTCAGCCTACCAAGTGGCTGGGACTACAGGTGCATGCCACCATTCCTAGCTAATTTTTTTTTTCTTTTTTTTGAGATGGAGTGTCACTCTGCTGCCAGGCTGGAGTGCAGTGGCACGATCTTGGCTCACTGCAACCTCCGCCTCCTGGGTTCAAGAGATTTTCCTGCCTCAGCCTCCCAAGTAGCTGGGATTACAGGTGCCACCACCCCCAGCTAATTTTTTTTTTTTTTTTTTTTAGTAGAGACAGGGTTTCACCGTGTTAGCCAGGATGGTCTCAATCTCCTGATCTCATGATCCACCTGCCTTGGCCTCTCAAAGTGCTGGGATTACAGGCGTGAGTCACCACTCCTGGCCTTTTTTATTTTAATTTTTGTATAGACAGGGGCTTGCCTTGTTGCCCATGCTGATCTGGAACTCTCGGTGTCAAGGGATCTTCCTGCCTTGGCCTCCCAAAGTGCTGGGATTACAGGTATGAGCCACCACGCCTGCCAGTAATTATAATTAAAAGTAAACTCTAGAGTAAAATTTGTTGTATTAGCCAATCTATTAATAGAAGTATGCACCGTATTTTCCTTACCATATACATACTGCTTTGGTTTGAAGAAGATCTTTAAATTATTTCTGAAAAAAGACTCTATGCTGATTGACAACTGCACAATGTTAGTTATTAATATTATTCCACGTCTGACGGATTTCTCCCACCATGATATACTTTGCAAGTTCCTGGGGTGAACTTTGATTTGTCACCTTGGGAACCAAAGAAAGAAGAAATAAATCTTGAAAAAGCTCAACATCCGTCTTTTTGGAAGAGTAAAGAAGCAAATGAGTAAATAACATCTACATCAATATTCGATGTCTGCATGCACACCCGAACTTTGAAGAACATCTGTCTTCCCCACTAATGATTTTGTTCCAGATGTAATACAAATATGTTTGCAAATGGAGAGTAGAGAGGTTAGCACAATCTACTTTGCAAGCAGTCGGTGGTTATCATAGCTCTTTTTGTTTCTTTTTAAAAATATATACATTTCAAACATGATAGGGCACCCCACAATGATTATGTTTGAAATGATAGTAAAATAAATCTAAAATTGCCTTTGGCTTTGCTCTGATGTTCCTCAACTTAAAAAGAGAGACAATATGATGTAATGGCAAGAATGTGGATTTTGGAGACATATAAGAATTTGAAGCCTTGCTGGTCAACAGCTTTTCCTATAATGATATGAGGAAACTCCCCATTCATGCCTCTGATTTCCTATATGACCTTGAAAAAAACCATTCTTATTAATAATAGAAAGAATAGCAGAGTACTATTTATTACATATCAGTTATCTTAAGTGCATTACATGAAATAACATTTTATAGTCTTCCTATCTGCCCTATAAATTTTGTGCTGTTAATATTCCAATTTTAGACATGAGAAAACCAAGACATAGTGAGGTGATGTAATCTGCGCAGAGACCTGGAGCTAGGGTAGAAAATTCATGTTGTCCAAAACAAATTCAAAACCTCAACTCAAAGCAGCCACATTCTAATGTCTGTTGTTTAGCAACACGCCCTCAGATAATTGCAGAGTGCAGCAGCTACTAAATAGCAACAGTATCAGTAAGAGTAAAAACAGCTAACGCTTGTTTAGCTACTTACTGCATGACTGCTATTGCCCTGACAACTTACTGCTTTTAATCTTATAAAGTCTTCCCCATAACCCAATGAGGTAAATCCTCTTATAGGCAAGGAATGGGAGGCAGAACAATAAAGTCCTAAGTCATAAAGTTATTAAAGGCTAGGGCAAAAACTTGAATTCTGGTATGACTGGGTTGACTCTAGATGCTATATGTTTACTTTTCTTTCTTCTCTTTTCTTTCTTTTTCCCCCTCTTCTTCCCTTTCTCCCTCCCTCCCTCCTTTTTTTCTTCCTTCCTTCCTCCTTCCTTCCTTCCTCCTTCCTTCCTTCCTCCTTCCTTCCTTCCTTCCTTCCTTCCTTCCTTCCTTCCTTCCTTCCTTCCTTCCTTCCTTCGTTCCTTCCTCCCTTCCTGCCTTCCTTCCTTCCTTTCTTCCTTCCTTCCTTCTTTCCTTCCTTTGTTATGGCACACCTTTAATAGTTCTTGAATGAATGGGTAAATTTTCCCTTTCTTAGTCCTAATTCTTCACTGCAAAATGGTTATGATTAATAATAGCTCTCAATAATGAAACATATCACAATGTTGTAAAAGTTGGCATTATTATCATTCCTATTTTATGATGACACTGAGACTGGAAAAAGGTTCAGCCATTTCATCAAATGGACTCATTTAGGAAAAGATAGAACTGAGCCTCAGAACTGGCCTTCACTGTCCTAGTGCTCTGTGCCTCGCCTTCTCCATGTTTTCTCCTCTGAAGTATGGACTGTCTGATGAAATGTTCTTGTGTACTGGATGTTTTGCGATTGTAGACTCATGCTTTTCTGTAGACTATGTATTTCTTTATTTATTATAACAACTTGGAAATAAATATATCCAATTTAGTATTAGATAGAAGTAAAAGGCAGAGAGCTGAGTCACTGCAATGTTCAAAAGATTTTAAAAGCCATTTGCAGCTTGCAACATAGAAAGTACAGGAAGAGAGACTTGATACATTGAAATTCAAATGTATCTTTCTGGCAGCAAACTATCTCTGGGTCCTGGGAAGCCTGAGTCTGGGTGAGCTGAGAAGTAATGAAGCCCTGCGTCTCATGTCATTGACTCTGGCATTTCAAGTACCACATTCATAACAGTAGATGCAAACTGCTGGGTCCCTCTCTACTCCACTAAATTGAGATGGTTCCGCAGGGGAATATGGCAACAGGGAAGAAAGAAAAATAACATTTCTTTTTCCACTGTAAAAAGAGAAGTGCTGATGATGTTTATTCAAAAGAGCAACGTCTGGAAATGGTGCTGGGACATGGTGACATTATGCCTAGCCATGCTTCAGTAAAACGTTCAACATCTTAGTGCAGACACATGCTATCACGGGGTTGCTTTCTTTCCTTTTCCTTCCTTCCTTCCTTCCTTCCTTCCTTCCTTCCTTCCTTCCTTCCTTCCTTTCCTCTCTCTTCTTTCTTTTTCTTTCTCCTCTTTCTTTTCTTTCTTTCTTTCTTTTTTTCTTTCGTTCTTCTTTCTTCTCTCTTCCTTCCTTCTCTCTCTTTCCTTTCTTTTCCTTTCTTTCTTTCTCTTTCTTTCTCTTTCTTTCTTCTTACTTTCTTCTCTTTCTTTTCCTTCCTTCCTTCTCTCTCTTTCCTTTTTCTTTCCCTCCCTTCCTTCCTTCCTTCCTTCCTTCCTTCCTTCCTTCCTTCCTTCCT
>NC_045447.1:20283203-20304781 GCF_002776525.5 Piliocolobus tephrosceles | reverse complement strand
CCTTCCTTCCTTCCTTCCTTCCTTCCTTCCTTCCTTCCTTCCTTCCTTCCTTCCTTTCTTTCTTTCTTTCTTTCTTTCTTTCTTTCTTTCTTTCTTTCTTTCTTTCTTTCTTTCTTTTTCTTTCTTTCTTTCTTCCTGTAATGAGGACATTCTGGACTAAAGATGTTTCTCATTCCACCCCAATCATTCCCGCTATGTAACAGCATGGTCTTTTGGTTTCCGTTAACAGATACCCAGAAGCAAATTAGCTTAACTTAGGTTAAAAATATTTAATGGAGCCTATATTCAAAGAACCAAGGTTAGTATTTTCTGATGATGCTGGATATAGAGGCACAAATGATATGATGAGAATTCATTATTTCCTTCCCAATCATGTATTTTTCTCTATTTTGCCTCTATTTTCTTAGAGTTTTGTTTTCCCTTGGTTCTAATATTGCTTCCAGTATCTTCTGGGGTTACCTCTTTTTTAAATCCTATCTAACAGGAAAAAAAAGGGTGAGTCTGCTTTTCTGATAGCTTAAAAAATATCCCAGAATTTAGTCTTTTGTCTCTGATTAGCTTGACACAGCAACATATCTATCCCTGAAACAATCTTATTAGCAGTATGCAGCATTTTATTTCCTTAAGCTCCCCTTAGAGCTACAAATGGACTCAACTCCAACAGAATATATAGATTGAGAGTGGAGGAAAGATACCACTCTTCAAATGAAATCTGAGATTTTTGCAAAAGAAGAGTAAATGAATGCTGGTTAACAAAAACAAACTATGTTCAATGCACAGGTCCTTCTATTAGACCCCAAAGACATAATAACTAATTAAATTATAATCAACCACAGAACTGAAAGATCCATTACATCTCACGTAACACAGAGATTGCAAATTCATGGTTCAAGGAGTGGATTTATTTTAAAAAATGTATATTTCTAAGATTTATACAGGTTGTTTCTTTATTGTAATGTGACTTGATACATTTTTTCTGGAGATAGATAGTTGCTTTATTCTTTAGCCAAAGATACATGCTTCAGTTCACCATATCTCAACTATTCTATATCGTCTCCTCAACACAGGAGACAAACTTAAGTAATCAGAATTCAATATATTTGTCCTTCTAACATTTTTGAAGAAGAAAAAGAAATGTGTCTCTATTAAAATCGTGGTGGTGGTAGAATGAGTGTTTTATGTGCATTGAGAAAATGGAAGCAAATATGTTCTTTGGGGAAGTAAAGAATAGCCTTAAAAGTTTAATAAGCCAACACTGAAGGTACATAATTTATTTACATTTTAAAAAGTAGGCTTTTGCATTGGAACCCCATGTCAGTTTTATTCATCATTTTATGGAAGGTGAGACTAAGACTAAAGATGTTAGCATATTGACAAGATCCCATACAGAAGTAATGGAGCTGAGATTATTGGGTCCACATGTTTTTCTCTCCTCCCGCACTTCTCAGCCCCCACCACACGCACTATGAACACATTGTAGAAAATTGGGAAAATAGAGGAAAAAACATTTTATTTAAACTGTAAAATTGATGTAAATATTTGCAGGGAAAAGAATCTCACTTATACTTTTACCACACTAAAAGCAAAAAGTTATTTTTTTCTCTTCTGTTACTCTTAATAACTATTATTTTATATTATAATTATAGTATGTATGCAACACTGTGTCCTGTTTTGTTAAAATGTTTTATATGCATTTATTTTTGTCATGATATAGTATTCATCACTATGAAATATGCATATAATGATCCAATAACAAATGTGCTACAATTTTGTGACCCTTCCTTTATTTCTTTGCACATTCCCCAAACTTTTCTTTCTCTTCTATTTTGTCTTCCATTCCAACCACTCTTCCAATCAAATGAAAAATATTTCACAGGAAACCCCCCAAGCATTTAGACGAGCATTTAGTGGCAGGCTTAAGGAAGGCATAAGAATCTTAATCTAGGATTCAGAAATCGGTAAATTAAGAAGGAAAAATCCAAAGGGAACATTACAGATTGGCAGGGAAGTACAAGGGTCTAATGGTTTTTATTAGCAATAGTTCCATAATATGTAGAAGAATCCAAAGATATTAAAGCCAGTTCTTGAGATTCTCATATATGGGAGATACAGAAGAAATACAGAGAGAAGGCATGCCCTGATTCAGGGCTCAAATGATTTGCCCATTAGATTCCTTCTCATACTTGTTCTTTGTCTATATATTGACTCTTCTATATCTTTAAACGGGTCCAGGCACAGTGTTTAGAAGAATGCTACTGCCAGTCTAGTTGACATTTTTGTATTACCATGACATCCAAGGAAAGGAGCAATATTTCCAGGCAGAAAAGTCCCAGGGAAGCATGATAAGGCTTGGTTCATGTACCCATTTCCAAAATAATTATGGTGGTCAGGAAAATAGACTATTAATTCATTCTTCATTTATGCATTTGTTCATTTGTTTTGCACAGACCCATGTTATGTATTCACTGTCAGGAGATGAACGTGTGCAATCCATTAGCAGATGAAAGGGAATGAGATAGAAGCATGCTAGTATCTACTAGCTAGCACTATAACTCAAAACTGGAATGACAAGAAGAGTTAGAATTTGAGGGCTTATGGTCAAGGCAAAATATTAGAAATGGATAAACCATTCTACCAATATTTATTGATCCCTTGAGATTTTCTAAATCCATTGTATGAATTCAAATAATATTCCAATGAACTAAATTTTATTCTGGACCAGAAGGAATTATTTGCTTTTGAAGGCAACAAGAGAGGGAAATGCAAGGTGTCACAAAATTGGATTCTAATGGTGTCAGCTAGGAGAGGCCCTGACGGGGAAGAGATTGAACTGGAGACACAAAAGCTTTATGGGGCAGATGAGCTTTTGAAGGATACATAAGTAATTGTCAAATAGTTATGATGAGCACAGTGTGGGAGAAAGTTGGGAAGGAACGTTCAAGCTGGAATAGTGAGGAAAAGCAGGGAGTAAGTTTGGATAAGTGAGTAAAACTTACACTGGGCATGAATTTTTTTCATTATGATGTCCGTTCAAAAGACTTAACCCCAACGCTTTTAAATTGTTTGGAAAAACTTTATATTGAAAGTCAAAATGCATCAGAATGAGAAAACCTAAAGGCATTATATAGTTATCAAAAGTAAACTATAAATAACCAGAAAAATATGAAAAGATGCCTACCAATACTAATTAAAGAAGGAGAGAAAGGAAAACATTTTTATCAAAAGATTCCTAAGTCTAGTTTTAGCAAGGATATGGTTAGATAAGCATCCTTATGCACTTTTGTTCTGACTATAATTTCCTAAAAAAAAAAAAAAAAAAAAAGTCCACATGACTTTAATTAAGAATTTTAATTTTAAGAATTTACATTAAGTAGATAATTAGTAGATGGGTGAATATGTTCAATATAATATTCAAATAAGAAAAAAGGCAGCTAATATATCTAAAATCAAGGTGTCAATTTCATAAATGAATTGAAAATAATTCAATAGGCTATGACACAAAATCAGAAAATAATGTGGTTCTGTATATACTTTCTTAACAGGTGATTATAATTTATCAAATTTAAACAAAAATTTGAAAATTTCAAAGAAATATATGCTGAACTGTGAACAGTGGTCATCTTAGAGGCTTGCAGTGTAAGAGAGTGAAATCATTTATATCTTACGTTATAAATGGTGGTGCTGCTTAAATTTTTTTTGTAGCAAGAATTTATTTACAATCAACAAAACATGCACACATACGTTTAGGAAAAAGATAGGAAATTATTAAAGAATAAGTGAGTCAGGCAGAAACTGATTAACATGACTGACTCAAAAGAAGTAGTGAAAAACAGTAGCAAATGAACTGGCTGTCAAAGTCAAACTGATATGGTGGCAATTAGCTGATGAATCTTAGCAGTGGAAACATTGACTTGGACAGCTGAGATAAAATTCCACTTGAAAAATATGTCTGGCTGATCTGTTTGGAAGATATCAGCCTGCATATAAATTCGTTCTATAGAGGAAATATCATAGAAGTATTTGACTATGCTATACGGGTAGGCTGAGTATTAAGAACACTGGAGATACTCAAATTATAATTTGCAAAACATTAATTAAGCCATTAAGATTCATATTACAAAGGCACTTTATGTATGTGTGTGTATATTTACATATGTATGTGTATATGTATATATAGAAACACATATATATGTGAGTCACCCTGGAGTTTTTTAAATAACAAGTGTTTCTAGTGTAATTAAGAAGCAACTAAATTTACAAAACTATCACTTACCAAAAGCTTGCCACAATCACAGCAGCTGCATGAAGCAAAGCTTATCTGTAGTTCCCCCTTTGATCTTTGATGATGTTTAACAGGAATTTCCATTTGGCTGTGACCTTGTGGATCTGGTCAAAATGTACTGCTAACCCTGGTTAGGTCCATCAGTACAAATAAAATAAAATGGTTGACATTTATATGGTGAAATTGATCAATGTAGACAGGCACTGTGAATAAATCAACCTTTAAAAGTCATAAAATCTTGTTTTGTGTAATTTTACATACTTGGCAAAAGCATTTTTATAGAGTCACAATCTTTTAAAATTAGAAGGGCCTCCAATACTCATGTAACCCAGGTTTCTCATCTTATAACTTTAAGAAACAACGTCCAAAGACTTAGAAAACTTGCCTCAGGTACCCATTTCCATCAGCTGAAAATGGAGAACCAGAAATATGTCTGCTAACTTCAACTGCAAAGTCTTTTCCCAATAAGCAATGTGTTATCTCATTTGTTTCTTAAGGTTACAACTTCAGTTCAAAACAGGTGAGGCAGAGAGTATGTTTACTACTGGTTGCTACTAGTAACTACTACTTACTCTAGTCAAGGGTCTATTAAATCTTTCCCTGGCCAGATAGACACACATACACACTCATACATACATTACAATATAAAAGTTTTCATCCTGCAAATCAAGACTTCCCTGTGACTTAAATGTCTTTTCTCCTTACTTGGGCTGTTATCTTTTTTAAAGACCTCACTCATTTCGCATCTGCAAAAAATGATCTGTCTCTATGCAGATGATCTTTGGACATTCATCTTCATCTCTGGCATCTCTCTTCAGGCATCTGCTATGTATTTATAATTGTTTTATGTTTCTTCCCAGTTCTAGAGAAATTCTGAAGCCAACATACACAAGGAAATGTAGGTAAAAAAGAAACTTAGGTAGTAATAAAATTGTTCCAAGGATTCTGATTGCCTGGACTCAGTTATGATTAAAATGAGCAAGATCTGTCCCTGCCTCTTCTGCACTTTGGATGCTGAGTCAATGAATACTATCTTTACCTTTAATTAAAATTGGGATTCTGCTACATATACAACTGAATGGGATGAAGTATTATCTAATAAATATACATACAAACTCACCTATAGATGGATACAGCTACCTATATCTATATTAGTCTGTCTACCTATCATGTTTTGTATCTGATTCCCACTAGATATAGATATAAATATAGAGATAGAGATAAAGATACAGTGCAACTATAGATAATGAAATATTGTGCTGTACAAAGGTGGCACAATGACACCTCTCATTCCACATGCTCTTCTGCAATGGAAACTGCCATTACTGCATCAAAAGGTGGGGCCTATCTCTTCAACCCCTTGAATATGGGTTGGTCTTGTGATTGTTTTGACTAATAGAATATGTTGGAAATGATATTGTGCCAGTTCTAAACAAACCTTTTAACTCTTTAGGCAACTTCTACTATCCGTGTCTTGGAATCCAGTCACCAGGTAAAAAATATCACTGCCCTGCGACCACCCACCATGCTGTTCAGAAGCCCAAGCAAGTGAAGCCACCGTACACTAGAATAGTAAGAAGTCATGTGAAGGCAGAGAAACAGAAAGAGGGAGAGAAAGAAGGATGAGGAGGAGGGAGAAGAAGAAGAAGAGAACAAAGTTAAAAGGAGAGGGGACAGGAGAGAAAGGAAGGGGAGGGGAAAGGGAGAAGAGAGGAGAGAGGAAGGGAGGTGAGGGGAGGGCAAGAAGCAATGAGGTGCCAACCTGTGAGTTCAAAAGCCCTTGGATGGGCACGGTGGCTCACGCCTGTAATCCCAGCACTTTGGGAGGCCAAGGCGGGCAGATTATGAGGTCAGGAGATCGAGACCATCCCAGCAACACAGTGAAACCCATCTCTACCAAAAAAGTACAAAAAAAATTAGCCGGGCGTGGTGGCAGGCACCTGTAGTCCCAGCTACTCGGGAGGCTGAGGCAGGAGAATGGTGTGAACCCGGGAGGTGGAGCTTGCAGTGAGCGGAGATCTTGCCAGTGCACTCCAGCCTGGGCGACAGAGCGACTGAGTCTCAAAAAATAAAAAAAATTATAGTAAAAAAAAAAAAAGAAGCCCTAATCTTGGAAGTGTATCCTCCACCCTAAGCTGTCCCCAGTGAGTATCACATGGATCAGGGAAAAGCTGCTCAACCAAGCTCTTCAAAATTTCTAACACACAAAATAGTGAAAAAGCCAGTTGGCTGTTTTGCAGTATTAAAAGTTACAGGATAGCTTTTACACAGAAATAGATAATCAGGAAAAAATAATGTGGAGAAAATCACTTAGGCAAGAAACTTCAGAAAATGTTAAAAATATAGGTGGAAGGTTTTTTTCCTGGAGTAAGGAACATGGAAGAATGTTGTAGAAACAAAGCCTGTACGGGGCTGATTTGAATGCCCTCGTGGATACTAAGTAGTATCGACATTGCTGTATCTGTAAGCTGAATCCCTGAATATTTTGATTACTGCAGTGGTTAACATTATCTGAGCTATGAGAGTTAACAGTCCAGACCGGAGAGCCAGACTGCCTCTGTTCTAACCCCGTTCTGCCTCATACAAACTGTTAGCTTTAAGACAATTGCTTTGCCTCTATGTTTCAGTATATCCATCTATAAAATTGGTGTAATAATATTACCTACAGCATAAGGTGTTAGGAAGATTAAATGAATTAGTATTTGCATAGTGCTGAGGACAGTGACCAGCATAGAGATGCATTCAGTTTCAGTCAATCATTCAAAAATGATTGATTCAGACATCTCAGGATACATAGATAGGACTCATTCATTTATTTTCTGGGGGAGGCAGTTGGGGTAGTTTTTATTTTTTGTTGTGGAAATATATATAACATAAAACTTACCATTGTAACCATTTTAAATTTATAGGCCAGTGGCATTAAGTATAATACATTTCTGTCATTGTGCAAACATCACCATCATTTATCTCCAGAACATTTTTATTTTCCCATACTGACACTCTATTCCCATTAAACAATAACCTCCCATTTCCTCCTCCCCTCCATCCCTACAAACCACTATTCCATTTTCTGTCTTTATGAATTTGACTATTCTAAGTACTACATACAAATGCAACCAGAAGTATTCGCCCTTTTGTGACTGGATTATTTCACTTAGCATAACATTTTCAAGGTTCATCATGATGTAGCATGTGACAGAATTTCTTTCCTTTTAAAGAATGAATAATATTCCATTGTATGTATATATCATATTTTGTTTATTCATTGATCTTCATCCATCTATGGACACTGGGTTGCTTTCATCTTTTGACTATTGTAAATGACGATGCTATGAGCATAAGTGTGGAAATATTTTTTTCAAGTGCCTGCCTGCAATGTTTTTGGGTGTATACTCACAAGTAAAATTACTTCTTTCATGGTAATTCTACCTTTATTATTTTTTGAGGAAAAACCACACTGTTTTCCACAGTGGCTGCACCATTTTGCAATATCACCAGCAATGTGAGATTGTAACAAGGGTTATAATTTCTCCACCTCCTCACCAACATTTGTTATTTAATATTTTAAGTTAATAGTCATCATAACGGATGGCTATTTATTCATTTAACAAGTAATAATTCGAAATCCACTATGTAAGAGACAATGCATTAGGAGCTAGCCATACAAAAGGCAGACCTGGCCAGCTTGGTTGGTGAGACAGAAAAGTAATTAAGTGTTAGAAAGCCATGTAATAAGTGCCATGAGGCAGTAACCCCTCAAAAGGCATAGAAGAATGACAGCAGGACACCTAACACTAACCATAGGGTTTAGTTCAGGTTTCTTATAATAGGTGGTATCATTAGGTGGAAAATCAACCAAGGGAGGGCATTGGCTATGGACAGCCACAGTACACAGCCGATGAAAAGGCTCTGAGGAAGCAGAGGGGTCATGGAGTCATCAGCTCACTAAAAATACTCTTATAGCCAGAGAGAAGAGTGTGGAGGGACTGGCGAGGAACAGGGCCTGAACATAAACTGGGGTGGGTTCTGAAAAGCCACATTTTAGAATTGTCCCCTTCCTGCCTAAATATATCGAGAAGTCCAAATTACCAGTACCTCAACATGAGACCTTACTTGGAAATAGGATTATTGCAGATGTGATTAATGAAGATGAGATCATACTGGAGGAGACTGGGCCCCTAATTCAACACACATAGTGTTCTTATAAGAAGATGGTCTTGTGAAGACAGAGACATACGAGGAGAATGCCCTGAGATTATGAAGATTGGAATGATGCATTTGCAAGCCAACCGTTGCTGACAACTGCTGGCAGGCTCCCAGGAGGTAGGAAGAGGCAAGGAAGTATTTTCCTAAAAGTTTCAGAGGGGCCATGGCCCTGCCAATACCTTAATTTCAAACTTACACCCTCCAGAACTGTGGAAAAAATAAACTTCTGTTGTTTAAGTCACTAGGTTTGTGGCACTTTGTTGTGGAAGCTCTAGGAAACTAACACATGATGTTACAAACAGTGGAAGTTATCCTAGAAAAAGATGATGGGCCAGTGAAGAAAGATTAGGAACAAGACAGAGAAACTGGTGAGGCTAGTTGGAAAGTCAGAGAGGTGTTTTACATAGTGAGTACAGGGACGGTGGACCCAGATAGACAAACGGAAGAACTGTGAGATGTTTAGTCCAACAAACACTAGGATTCAGCCATAATAATAATACCAATAAGACTAAAATGATGGTGATGATAGTTAAGAACAAATATTTACTAACTACTTGCTCTTTGCCAAATACTGAGATAAACATTTAATTCTGAATTATTTATTTTGCAAAACACACCTATAATGTAGCACTATTTTTTATATCTGCCATTATAAGGAAAGCAAGTTTATTTTTTCCTTTTTATTTCTTTTATTTTTTGAGACAGGATCTTGGTCTGTCACCCAGGCTGGAGAGCAGTTGCTTAGTCATGGCTCACTGCAGACCTGAACCCCTGAGCTCAATGATCCTCCTGCCTCAGCCTCCCCAGTAGCTGAGATTACAGGCTCGTATCACCATCTCTGCTAATAAAAGCAAGTTTTGAAGAAAGCTTGTCCGAAAACAAATGGAGATGTATTCTGACTGAATCAGATTTTCTCCAGAGCCTGCATTCAGAGCCATTTATCTCTACTATTTTCATCAAAATGAATAATAGAGGGGTGAGAAAAAAGAATTAAGAATATATTTATATGGATAAATTAAAAATTGCTAAAGCTTAGAAGATTAGGTGAAGAAGAAATGGATGGTGTCATTCAAACAAACAAGAGTGTTGAAATTTGGAGCAGGTGCAGGCCCATGAAGCAGGAAACTGAGTCCTTCTCTTTCGGGGACAACAAATTGCATCATGTCTCCACCCCTGAATGAGCCTGCTCATTTCCTCTGGGTGTTGTTCCCCACCCTGTTTCAGCCACTCCATGAATGACGTGCAGCTGCACTCCCTTCCCCGTGTTCCAGGAAAGCATCTGGAAATAAACAGCACTTAGCCCTGCTGCGGAGACAAAGGCATTGTTTCTTTAATAAACGTCTCTTTGGGAACCGTCTCCAGACCTACTTCACAAACCCGGCTGTGCTGACCCTGACATGATGTAGCTTGCTCAGTTCTTCTGGGAAAAGGAACCTGTAGGAGATATAGTGGCTCCCTAAAGAGAAAGCAAGTTGAGATTTGGAGGGGACTTTGGTCCTCTTAGAATGCAACAGGCAGGTACTTAAGAATGCAGATGGTGAGATCCACAGTTTATTTAACTGTGTGTGTGTGTGAGTGTGTGTGTGTGTGTGTGTGTGTGTGTGTGTGTGTGTGTGTGTTTGCAAGCATGCTGTTACCTGGAAACCCAGGAGAAGTGAAGCATCACCCCAACCAGTGTAATAATGACAGCATACTCTGAAATAACACCTGCTGATATTTATATCATACAGGTGACACTGTTGGGAAGGTAGGAGGTACCGTTTATTGAGTACATGCTAGTCACATTGTTTATCTCATTTCCTGTATATGCTTCAGTTAACTGCTGCAAAAAAAAAAAAAAAAAATGAAAACATCAACCATGAAACCTCAGAGGCAAATAAAATAAACGCTCGGATTTATTCATGAGGCTAGAGTCATCTGGTCATTTCTACTGTTCTGAGCTGATCTCAGTGGGGCTCAGTCACGAGTGGTCAACAGTGTTCGCATCAGGCAGCTATGCAGATCAGAGGAGGGCACTTACATGTCTGAAGGCTTGGCTGGGATGACCAGGCTGATTGAGCACTGTTCCACTTGCCACCTTCTTCAGCAGTCTGTCTTAGGCATGTTCTCATGGGGAAGGCTGAGAAGTAAAAGAGGAAGCATTAACACAGGAAGACATGTTGGAGTCTCTCCTTGTGTGACATTTTCTATGTCTCCATTGACCAAAGAAAGTTAAAGGGCTAAGGTAGAAGTCTGCATGGGTGGTGTGGTGGTTAATACTGAGTGTCAACTTAATTGGATCGAAGGATGCAAAGTATTGCTCCTGGGTGTGTCTGTGAGGGTGTTGCCAAAGGAGATTAACATTTGAGTCAGTGGACTGGGAGTGGCAGACCCACCAACAATCCAGGTGGGCACCATCTAATCAGCTGCCAGAGCATCCAGAATAAAAAGCAGGCAGAAGAACCTGGAGAGATTAGACTGGCTTAGCCTCCCAGCCTCCATCTTTCTCCCATGCTGGATGCTTCCTGCCCTTAAACATTTAACTCCAAGTTCTTCAGCTTTGGGACTCAGAGTGGCTTCCTTGCTGCTCAGCTTGCTGATGGCCTATTGTAAGACTTTCTGATAGTGTAAGTTAATACTTCTTAATAAGCTGGCCTTTATATATACATCTATCCTATTAGCTCTGTTCTTCTAGAGAACCCTGATTAATACAGGGGGGCACAAAAGGTTACAGAGTGGGTCCAGATACCAGGGGCTGTGGATACAAAGATGTCTTTAGTGGGATCACTGATGATAATCAAGCTACTGCTGTATAGTTTTACAATCAATCCTTACAAAAATTATGACAATTTTAAAAACAAGAAGCTCAGAAGCCATTTAATGTCATTATTTAACACCATACAGCAAGGATGTTAGAGAGCTGGGACTTTAAGTCATGATAATGCTTGTCTATCTGTCTGTCTGTTTGTATATTTGTTTGTCTCGTTACATGAAATGATAGGAAACTAGGATCTGACAGAATGAAGGTAGAGATTCTTGAAAGCAAGGGATACCAAGCCAGTGTGATGACCTGTAACCCAAGTGTTAGTTACATCAGATTTGGTTAAATGTCATCTCCATACCCTAAGGTACTTTCAGAGCACTCCATACTTCTTCATAATACTCTTCATATCTGTACATATTTTTTTCATTGTCGGTTTCCCCTCCAGAGCAAGGATTAGCCCACTTTTTCTAGATATGGCTGGATAATACATATCATAGGCTTTGTGGACCATGCAGTCTGTGTTGTTATTACTCCACTCTACCCCTTTACCAAAGAAGCAGCATTGAAAATAAACAAATGAATTGTTTTTTATAACACATGCCTGTATTATAGAAAACTGTAAAAACAGGTGGTGGACTGAATTTGATTCATGGACCATCAATTGCTGACCCTTGTTCTAAGGTACAAACTCCAGATCGATAAGGATTTTGTCCATGTTGTTTTCTCCTGGATTCTTGGAATCAGCATAATAATAGCACATAGTGGGTATAAAATAGATATTTGTTCCACAAATCAAGGAGTGTATAGTCTTACAGGCTGGGCCATTCTTGGACAATGGATGTGGAATGTCTATGATTTGCAGATGTCAACATTCAAACTTAAGACTGTTATCACTTTACCATTCATGGAACCAAGGCTGCAGCATAGACAAGTTTTGTTTAGAAACTGTAGCAGACTTAAACCTCAGTTCAGGTGCCATAAAAAAAGTGAAGATAAGGACATCTAGGGAGAGCCTGGGTCGGGAAATCTACAATAGATTTCAGCTTGTCTGGATGTCTAAGTAGCCAAACTTATTGTATTTCTATAACTGTCATAAAACATACCACAAGGTCAGTGACTTAAATTAACACAACCATGTTATTCTACAGTTTATAGGTCAGAAGTCTGATATGATTTTCACCGGGTTAAAATCAAGATGTCAGGAAGGTTGTATTCCTATCTGGATCTGGCAGAACATTTGTCTCCTTGTTTTGTCCAGCTTCTAGAGACCACCTAATTTCTTAGTTTATGCCTCCCTTATTCCATCTTCAACGCCAATGATACTGCATCTTTCTGACCATTCTTCCATAGTCATAACTCTTTCTTATCACAGTCAGCAAATATTCTCTACTTTTAAGAACCCATGTAATTAGATTTGACCTACCCAGATAAGAATCTGATATTCAATCAAAGAACATAATTTAAACATTTTCTATAAATATCTAGCTACTAAAAAAATCTTACTTTCTGAAGATGCAATGTTATTGGAATTTCCATTATTGATTGTTTGCTTTTTGTTAATATTATCCTTCCCTTGCAGAATCTAGGGTTATAAATCCCTTCATTCTCTCTCAAGAGAGCTCCCTGACACTTCTCTTTACTAACAAAACAAACCAGATATAGCACAACAGTACTGAAAATGTTGAATAGAAGAAGGAAGGATAACTGGAATCCACAGCTTTCAAAATACAGACCTCAGTGAGCTGAATGCAGTGGTGCTGGCAGACTGAGCCTAGATAATTCCTGCGTCTCAAGATTTCTTAGCTGCAGATTGTGAGCTGCAAATAAGCCCAGTGTTTATACTGATGATTCCCTAGAGATGGAAGAGGCTACATAGACATGAACTAGGATAGACAGAAATCAGAACTTATTTGATTGTATAAAATTTCCTAGAATTAACAGGAAATATTGAATGAAGACATTCAATATTTGTCTTGATGTTCTTGATGCATTACCTACAGTTTTGAATTTAATGTAGAAATCCATGGGCATTTTAGGAATAAGAGAGGAGATACATTCCTAAGAAAGCTAGAATATTTTTTTAAATCAAGAAAAACTGGGTTACTGTGTTTAAGTCTCAGTTTCTGCCTTTATTATGATTGGTTTTTTATTATCTCTACTGACCTCCGTCGATCTTAGTTCCTTCAATAATCAAATAAGAATAATACCAATACTTGCCTCATAGATTTGCTATAAAAATTAAATTATGTCTGTTAAGTATTTAGTGTCAAATCATTTTTCAGTAAGTATTGGTAATTCCAATTACATATTAATTAAAAGGACCCAAGGTACCAGGTTAGCATAAGAGTGCATCAAATTCAGACATTCAGGTTTCCCAGGGGTAGCTTGAAGGTATTTGCATTAAGAAAGTAAGCCGCAGAAGAAAACAGCTGAGAAGTGGAGTGAGTACATTGATAAACAGTTCTACATGGAAGCAATTTCAGCTTGAGAACCCTTAGGCTGTCTTCTCACTCTTTGGTTGACTATCAAACACCAGAGATATGGCTTCTTATAGCAACAGACAGAGACAAATTATGCTCTGGATGAGGTAGGGTTTTCTTTAACTACAGTTGAAGTCAAGGTGGGTCAACTTACTGTCAGAATAAAGCCCAAGAAAGCTTGATACATTTAAAATAAAAGACAAATTGCAGCATGTGTGTGCACACATGTGTGTACATGCATGTGCGCACAAATACATGCATTCATGTGTGTATATAGTCCAAGTAAAACAGATGTATTTGTGGAAGATAAATCCTACCCTGTCTTTCCTTTCTAGTATTTATTAAGTCAACCAGGCACTTTTCCAACTCACTTCATTCTCCATTGCCCATTTATTCCACTTATTGAATCTTTAGGGGATCTCCAGAGAGCACCCACCAATTGTGTTGATCATGCCTAGGGCTGCACAACTGTCTATTAAGAATGTGATACCATAAACTCCATTCAGATCCATTACAAAGTACTTCTTTCTTGTAAATGACTTATGGTGGTAACTGGTTTGGAAAAACAGCTTAGGAAAGGTATTTAGCCTATTTTTGAGATTTAAATTTGAAACAATAAAATAAAGACAGCATAAAAAAAACTTCCTGCATTAAAATAGTGTACTTTTGGCACACACTCTAAAAATTTATCAAATCAATTAACACATTTTTATTTGTAATAGTTCTTAGAATTTTATAGTGATTTCCTCATAAACATAAACCTAACTGAAGAGAAAAAAATCCCAACTCTAGGTAAGACAGATGTAATTATGCACATTTAACAAACGAAAAAAAATTATAACCATACCTATCTAAATATTCAGAGGGTACTTTGTACTGACTTTATATTTTCTAAATTCACCTCCTCTATATATGACTCTATGAGACCAAGACCACCTAATAATTGAATCCAGGACACTGGAGCTCTAATTACAACCCTTGTAGTTATTTCACAAGGTAGTTTCACTGCAAGAAGGGGCTATTAATCGCTGTCTATTTAGGTGATAAATCTCTCCCAAATGCATTTGGAAATGCATAGGGGTGCCTTCTCCATAGTTATGCTACTACTATTCAATAGGAGGTTAATATTGGGGGACCAAAAATTGGTAAATTATCTGCAATGAATGACTTATACAGTACAAGCTAGAATCACCCTGCAAAATTTGTCAATGTCTCACCCAGTGAGAATCTTTGGAGTAAGTCATGCATATGGTGATTTGGAGTGCTCATATGCAACTCTGTGACTTGAGTACTTGCTTTTAACAACAGGGGAAAGGATTACTTCATAAAATGGGCCTATAAGATACAAGCAAAAGGTCAGGGTATGAAGTCCAAAGAAAATGCATACTCAGAATAGCCTCTTGAGAAAAGTGTTAATTGTAAGGTACACAGAGGTCAATTCCACATATTAATACTGGTAGATGTTAATTAGCACATTCAGATTTCATGAGAATTTTACTGCCAATGCTACTTTGAGTTTCATTAGTTTGGTGGAATGTATGTGTCCAGAAAGTAACGGTTAGTAGAATAGCTGGGAGGGGAGGGCTTGTTGAAACCCTTTAATGCACCTACTGAATGGGAGCCCTCTGTAACTATGGCATCCTGGAAGAGCCAAGAACTATGGTCCCCACAGTAAGAGGCAGTGAATTGAAAGAGTGATTTAGGGCCTGTTAACACAAATGAGAGAAGACAGCCTGCCCTATGTGCGACAGTCTCTCTACAAAGTTTAGACAAGGCAAAGATGTTTCTTTTCTCTCTGTCATCCTCTCTCTGCAGTCAGCAGATGAGTATTTCATAGTGGAATAATTCAAAGTGAAAGAACCCATGGGTAATGCACCAACAGTCATCGAACATTCCTTAAACACTTGATCTCACTGGAGCATCCACATGCCATGTCTGCCCTTTTGTAGACAAATTTCAGGCATTCAATTGGATTTAAATCTTTCTCTCCATCCTGTCTTTCTCTGTCCCTAGATCCTGATAGCATTATCTAGCATTGGGCAAGGCACTAGCATAAGTTTTAAAAAAGACTCTTTCACATTCTGCTTCAGTGCTCAAGTCAGAATCTGACCAGTCTCACACTCAGAATTTCATATCCCTTTATTCATCAAGGCCTAAGTAGTTGTACATATAGTTAAGGATGTTGCAGCCAAATGCCTTCTCCACAAAAGTAAACTTTTAAAATAAATGATATTGACATGTATTATAACACTTAAATACGTATTGCAAAAACATATAGTATACAAGACATTGTGCATATTAGGTCTTCAACAAATGCCTTTGCAATAAATAAAATTTCTTTGAATTTATGTTTATTTGACTAGTAAGTAATGAGCTAAGAAACAAATCTCATTGGTTAAGTAATAGAGAAAAATTTGAACATCCAAGACTCATGAAGAAACATCTACCTAAATGAAGGAAATCAAACATTACATCTGTTTGTATTACTTAAAACATTTCCAATTATGGAGGGAAAACTATGAATCAAATTGTTATATTTTAATGCTGTGACATGTACTCTACTTTTAGTCTATATGCATTCAGTTTTCTATTATACATTCCAGACTGGCTCATGTGGTTGGTAAAAATCAAATTCTATTTGGATTCTTGGACAAGCCATTAATGCCTTACCATACCCACAGAAAATCACATTCAGCACCATGGACAACACAGAATTGCTCCTTTCTGAACCACAGCTGTTTGCTGAATGATTTTTTTCCTCCTACTAAAACATCCAGACACACACGTCTGTCTCTTAATTGCAGGAGGGGTTGTTACAAGACATCTTGAATTTTAACAACCGATTTTAAAATGAAGAAAATGCACTAAAAAGAGGACTAGGGGAAATCTTAATTACTTTTGCAGAATTCAAAAATTGACACCCCAGAAAGTATAAAAAGGCCTTCTGAGGCAGACATTGATACTTTACAGATGAAAAAAAAATGAGGGCTGAGGGCAGATAGTTATCAATGATTAACAAATAGAAGATATTAGAGGAGGTACTCAGACAATTATGAAAGAATGGGAAAACGAGACTGACAGTGTTATCATTGTAAATGCATGAAGGCACACTGGAGGAAGTAAAATTTACATATGGGGTATCAAAAATAGTTTGAGAATTTGGTCTCATAAGGGAAGAAGGAATCCCCATGGTTTTCTAATACAAAAAATCATAAATAGTAGCAAATTGTGGTCAGTTCTTCAGTTTTTATTAAAGAGACAGGAGGTGAAAGACAACTAAATAGTAGAGTTTATTCATGAATAATGCCTTAGAAATAGTAATGACAAAATATTTCAGATTAGTTTGTAATAAACATACAATCTTGATTTAAAAATATGTGCTGTTCACTTCCTGTATCCATTCCATTCCCTGTGGATAAGGTAGTCACTTGTTTTTAGATTTCTGTTGATTTCTTTCTGAACACATACATTTGTCAAATATTTATTAAATGCCTCCTATATTTTAGGAAGTTTGATAGGTAATAAGTACACAAGAGTGTTCAGGACATAGTGCATATCCTATAGAAACTCAGCTGTTGGAAAAATGCAGACAATCATGTTGGTCAAGAGCAACACATTCTCATGGCAGAAAGTGAATAAATACTGGTTTTCTTTTGATTTCTGTTTGCATGCATTATGTACAAAATGTGTACTGTGCCTAGATTCATTGAATTGTATAACCTCCTTCTGTACACCTGAGTAGCTTTTTAATGTCTGTATAGTTCAAAGTCCCTCTCCCTGTTACAACAGAATTGATTTCTCTTTCCTGCTTTCTGCTAGAATAATATGGCATCCTGCTTTCTGCTAAGAATAATATGCTTGTTACTGTTTATTTTATATTTAATATATGTTTAGATATGCTTTTTAGTTTATGATATCAATATATGATGAGGAATTGTTAAGAGAAAAGATGATCAACTGAGGAAGAAGCTTTAAGTTTTATTAAAATATAAAATACTGCAAAGTTTATTAATTAAGCAATTCCTTCCAGATAATTTGTGCTTTTTATGAAGTCTAAAAACCTTAAATTCAGAATAATTATTGTGATTTTTATAAATAGTTGTTATTATAGTGGTACTATATGAGGATATTCTTGCATTGCTATAAAGAAATACCTGAGGCTGGGCGTGGTGGCTCACGCCTGTAATCCCAGTACTTTGGGAGGCCCAGGAGAGTGGATAATGAGGTCAGGAGATCGAGACCATACTAGCTAACACGGGGAGACCCCGTCTCTACTAAAAAAATGCAGAAAAAAATCAGCTGGATGTGGTGGCGGGCGCCTGTAGTCTCAGCTACTCGGGAGGCTGAGGCAGGAGAATGGCGTGAATCCGGGAGGCAGAGCTTGCAGCCAGCCGAGATTGCACCACTGCACTCCAGCCTGGGCGACAGAGCAAGATTCTGTCTGTCTCAAAAAACAAAAACAAAAACAAAACAAAAACCTGAGACTGGGTAATTTATAAAGAAAAGAGGTTTAATTGACCTCACAATTCCGTAGGCTTTGTAGAAAGCATGGTGCTGCCATCTGCTTGGCTTCTGGTGACGCCCAGGGAGCTTTCAATCACGGCAGAAGATGAGGGCACAGGCACATCACTTGTTGAAAGCAGCAGCAAGAGACAGGGCGAGAGATATCACACACTTTTAAACAACAGATTTCCTGTGAACTCAGAGCAAGAGCTTGCTTATCACCAAAGGGTTGGCCCAAGCCATTCATGAGGGATCCATCCCCATGATCCAAGCACCTCTCACTATGCCTCACTCCCAGCACTGGAGGTTGTATTTCAAAATGAGATGGGAGTGAGGACAAATATCCAAACTATATCAGGTAGTACCAGATAATAAAAAATACCCGTTGACCTCTATATGCAATGTAATATATTATGTGCTTTACTTGCTCTATCTTATTTAATTTTTATTTAATCATCACACTTTGTGAGGCACATGCTTTTCTATTTTTATGTCATAAATATGAGAACTGGGACTTACAGAGCTTATGTAATTTACCCAAAGTCAAGCAGCTGGTAAATGTCTCAGTCCATTGGAGCAACTAGAAAAATATACCTTAGGCTAGATAATTCATAAACAGTAGAATTTTTTCTCATTGTTCTATTGGCTGGAGAGTTCAAGATCAAGATTTTGGCAGATTTGGTGTCTGGAAAGAACTTGCTTTCTACTTCAACATGGAACTGTCTTGCTGAGTCATCTGGAGGAGAAGAGAGAAACACTGTGTCCTCAAATGGCAGAAAGGCAAAAAGAAACAAACTCACTTCCCCAGGCCCTTTAAAAGGGGACTGGTCCCATCCATGAGGGCTTTGCCATCATGGCTTCATCATCTATCAAAGGCTCATTTCTGAATACCAACACCTTTGGGTTTAAGTTCTAACAAAGGGATTTTAAAAAGATGCGTCCATTCAAACCATAGTGGTATGAATGTTATTTTAAAATTATTATTAAATACTTTATTTATTAGATCAATTTTAGTTCCCAGCAAAATTGAGATGATGGTATATAGATTTCCCACATATCCCTTGACCCCATACATGTATGGCCTCCCTCATTATCAACATCTGCCACCAGAGTGGTACATTGATGACAATTGAACTGTTGTTGACGCCATGAACATTCAAAGTTAATAACTTATATTAGGGTTTAATATTAGTGTTGTGCATTGTATGGGTTTGAACAAATGTATAATGACATGTATTTACAATTATAATATCATACAGATCATTTATGTTATCTGCCCTAAAAATCACCCGTGCTCTGCGTATTTTTCCTCTCCACTGTCCAACCACCACAACCACTAATCTTCTTACCGTTTCCGTGGTTTTACATTCTCTAGAATGTCATATTGTTGGAATCATATAATATGCAGCCTTTTCATCTCAGTTTCTTTCATTTAGTAATATGCATTTAAGATCTGTATTAGTCAGGATTCTCTAAAGAGACAGGACTAATATGACAGATGTATACACGAAGGAGAGTTTATTAAGGAGTATTGACTCATATGATCACGAGTTCAAGTCCCACAATAGGCCATCTGCAAACCGACGAGCAAGGAAGCCAGTCCGATTTCCAAAACCTCAAAAGTAGGAAAGCTGACAGTGCAACCTTCAGTGAGTGGCTGAAGGCTCGAGAGCACCTGGAAAACCACTGGTGTAGGTCCAAGTGTCCAAAAGCTGAAGAACTTGGAGTCCGATGTTGAGGGCAGGAAGCATCCAGTACGGGAGAAAGATGGAGGCCAGAAGACTTAGCCAGTCTAGTCCTTCCACATTTCTCTGTCTGCTTTTATCCTAGTTGCACTGGCAGCTGATTAGATGGTTCCCACCCAGATTGAGGGTGGGTCTGACTCTCCCAGTTCACTGACTCAAATGTTAATCTCCTTTGACAACACCCTCACAGACACACCCAGGAACAATGTGTGTCAAGTTGACACATGATATTAACCATCACAAGGTTCTTCCATGTCTTTTTATAGCTTGATCGCTCATTTATTTTTTGGCGCTGAATAATATTCCATTACCTAAGTGTACCACAGATATAACTCCCAAAATGAAATACTTAGGTATAAATCTAATAAATATGTATGTGATCTATATGAGGAAAACTATAAAACTACAAAAATTGGAGAAAATAAATCAGAGAACTAAATAAATGGAGAAATATTTTATGTTCATGGATAGGACAATTCAATACGGCCAAGATGTCAGTTCTTTCAAATTTGATCTACAAATTCAATGCAATTCCACTTAAAATTCCAGTAAGTAATATTTTTAGATATTGACCAACTGATTCCCAAGCTTAGATGGAGAGGGAAAACACACAGTATAGCTGATCCAATATTGAGTGACAAAAAACTTGGAGGACTGATACTACCTGACGTCAAGTCTTACCATGAAGGGACTTTAGTCAAGGCAGTGCGGTATTTATGAAATAGATAAATAGACCAATGGAACAGATAAGAGAGCTCTTAGTCAACTGGTTCTTGAACAAAGGAGAAAAGGCAATACAACGGAGCAGAGCAAAAATAATGTTTTCAATAAATGGTGCTGGAACAACTGGACATCTACATGCAAAAAAAAAAAAAAAAAAAAAGAGAGAGACAAACTCTCTTCCTCAAGCCCCTTTATAAGGTCACTAATCCCATCCATGAGGGCTTTGCTATCATGGCTTAATCAGCTCTCAAAGACTCACTTCTGAATACCAGTATCTTTGGGTTTAAGGTTAAGACTTAACAATTTTCACAAAAATTAGATCATATATCTAAGTGTAAAATCAAAATTTGAAAACTACTAGAAGATATGAAAGAAGAAAATTTAGATGTCCTTGGATATGGGGATAGCTTTTGAAATACAATACCCAAAGCACAATTCATGAAAGAAATAATAGATGATCTGAATTTTATTAAAATTAAGAACTTTTGCTCTACAAAAGATGTAAAGAAAATGAGAAGACAAGCAACAGACTAGAAGAAAATATTTGTAAAAGACACATCTGATAAAAGATTCTTATCCAAAATATACAAAGAACTTTTAAAACTCAAAAGTAAAATAAAAACAAATTAAAAAATGAGCCAAAGACCTTAACAGATACCTCACCAAAGAGGATATAGAGATAGCAAGTAAACATATGAAAATATATTCCACATCATATGCAAATTAAAACAACAATGAGTTACCACAACACATCTATTAGAATGGCCAATAGCGGTCTGGCGCGGTGGCTCAAGCCTGTAATCCCAGCACTTTGAGAGGCCGAGACGGGCGGATCACGAGGTCAGGAGATTGAGACCATCCTGGCTAACACGGTGAAACCCCGTCTCTACTAAAAA